>NC_041397.2:244545796-244555796 GCF_900747795.2 Erpetoichthys calabaricus | reverse complement strand
AGGCTTTGCAGGCGATTTTGGACAGTTCTGATCATGATTGTAGCAGTTCTGAAGAAGATTTTAGTGACAGTGATGAGCAGCAACGTGCGCTGCATGATATTGTGAATGAAGACGCATCAGATGACGGCGCTGAGTGGGTGTATCCCCAGCATCTCAGCTGGGCTGCTGCCCGTGGTGAACTACCTTTTCTGCATTCGTTTGAGGGAACGTGTGGCTTTATTGTTGATGTAAACAATTACACTGCTGAGCAGTTTTATGAGCTGTTTGTGTCACCTGATTTGATTAGACATTTTGTTCATCAGACAAATCTGTATGCAGCACAGTTTATTGAGAAAAATCCCAATTTACCTACACATTCCCGTGTTCGTGCTTGGTTTGACACTGATGAAAACGAAATGAAAAAATTCATTGGGATTTTGATGTTGATGGGAATAATCAGAAAACCAGATATTGAGATGTACTGGTCTACAGATCCTATGTATGCAACACCTATTTTTGCAGCTGTCATGACACGTAACCGATTCTCTTTGCTGCTGAAATTCTTTCATTTGAATGACAACAGAAACGAGCCAGATAAGAAAGATCCAAACCGCGACCACTTGTTCAAGCTACGTCCTTTGATTGATCATTTATTTGAAGCATTTCAGTTGCCCTACATGCCAGGACCGTCAGTTGCAGTTGATGAAAGTTTATTGTCGTGGAAGGGCCGCTTACAGTTTCGACAGTATCTACCATTGAAAAGGGCACGGTTTGGTATCAAGATGTTTTGCTTAGCTGAGAATTCAGGTTACATTTATAGATTTCGTGTATACACTGGCAACTTGCACAACACTAAGTGGTCAATACTGCTTGAATAAATGTAAAAAATGTAAAAAAAATGTAAAAAAGTAAAAAAACAAAAATTGTTCAGATTTCGCCTGGCGTGGGGAATATTTAGGGAGTTGGCGGTTAAAGGGTTAACACGTGCAATTAAACGTCTGCATTTACGGGGTGATTTCTCAGGCTTAAAAGCTCGCCTTTTATCAAACGCGGGAACAAAGGTAAATCACGTTCTTCACTGTCTTTTAATACTGTGTAACCATACATATTAACACATGTGCAATTAAACGTGTGCATTTACGGGATGATTTCTCAGGCTTAAAAGCTCGCCTTTTACTAAAAAGGTAAATGCAAAACTATTTTCAATCATTCTATGATCTGCTTCTCACAACTGAAGGCACCGTGGCTGATGTTACGTCACTTGCTGTCCGACCATAAGCTTTACCTGGTAGGTAGCCGGACACTCACTTCACTCCCTTTTGGGAATCGAACCTCTGAGGTTTTCTTTTGTTCTTAATTAAAATTTAAAACCAATACTTCACCGCTGCTAAGCCCCTCTAGCGCTGACGTCTGGGGTTCGATTACCGTAAGCAAGTGCAGTGAGTGTGTAATTACATTCACGGCATTCGTAGTCTGATTCACAATCTGATTGTATGGGTGGTTACTTCCAGGTAACGCTTACACTTGGCCACCAACTCAGCTCGAAGTGATCACTCGAGTAAAGGCAGCTTCACAAAAAAACTGATCCTTAACAAACTGTTATTAGTATATTTTCCCTCAATTTAAAAACGTTTTATTTTCTTCTTAATAAAAATTTAAAAGCGGTACTTCGCCGGTGCGAAGCGCGTGGATTTTATATATATATATATATGTATATATATATGTATATATATACATATATATATATACATATACATATATATATATATATATATATATATATATATATACATATATATACATATATATATATATATATATATATATATATACATATATATACATATATATATATATATATATATATATATATATATATATATATATATATACATATATATATATATACATATACATATATATATACATATACATATATATATACATATATATATACATATATATATATATATATATATATATATAGCTGATTACCCAGTGGATTCGCTCACTGAGTGCAAGAGAAAAAAATAAAATGTATGTATAAAATAAGTGTAATTGCCAAATTTATTTTTGCACAAATAAAGAGCACTTACAATAACATAGAAATCAATATAAACAACATTAACATCATTATCATTTGAGAATATGAAGTAATATATAAGAAGCAAATTGCATATAAATATAAATTATTAAACATTAAAATGTTCTTCTATAAAACACTACCGTGGCTATTCGTTTGTCTGTCCAGGATTTTAAATCAGCTGTAGCTCGCAAACCGTTTCACCTATTGACTTGAAATTTGGTACACAGATACTACGTCACGTCTACTATTCGCTTTCCCACACATATGAACACACATATATATATATATATATATATATATATATATATATATATATATATATATATATATATATATATATATATATATATATATATACACACATACATATACACACACACACACACATATACATATATATACATAGTGCGTTGCAACACGGGCTGTGATTGTTACATGGGAGGGAGACGACAAATCACAGCTTCCCGCTTTGTAATCGGGCTTGTGATTGCTGCTTTGACGGATGCCCAGATCCCACAGTATTTCCCCTTAGGAGAGGCGTTAGGCAAGTGTAATTGAATAGCGGTGCTGCAAGTTATTACTCTTTTTATCTTTATTTTATTTTATTGTAGAATCAACTCACAGCTGCTTGCACCAGTGCGTGCGTGGCGGATGCGTACGGCTGACGTTTTCATTGTCTACCACCTTCGCTAATCATTCTTGAGGCAGATTGAAGACTTAAGTGCCAGCTTAACTGAAAAATTAAAGAAAACATACTAAGTTTTAAAAAAAATCAGTTTTAACGGGAAAAGATGCCGACGAAAGAAGAGAAGCAGCGGGACGCTAGGGTCAAGAGCTGCTCATTAAGCAGCAAGCGCATCAACCTCTGAGCAAACGAATGGTAAACGTACAGAGAAAGAGGACAAATACTATGAATGGTCATGTCAAGTGTATTCACTCCACGTTATCGTGCAGTGCGCTGTTACTGGTATTTTGATAAAAGAATCTGAATAACATATAAGAAGCGTATAAATTATTAAACAGTAAAACATTAACATTTAAGAAGTAAAGATACATTGAGTACTACTGTAGTGCTTTCGGGTATAGTACATTTTTTGTTTGCCCATTACATGCATAAATGTATACATTTTTTGGTGTACCTACCCAAGAACACGCGACATGACCCGGCAGTTAAAAATTTATCGCTCCAGCAATTTTAACTCTGTTACAAAGTCATCTAATATGGTATTGCAAACGGCAGCGGGAGCGTTTCTATAAACTCAATTTAAACTTACTGTTTACACCGTGCTTTGAAGATGCATAGTATGCGACACGTGTTTCGCCGTAATTGTGGGCTCATCAGGAGAACACAGTCACTGCACTCCCTTACGAGAATCGATCCTCGGACGTAGAGGCGAAGCCCCTAACGTTGTGCCACGGCGTGAGGTTCGTTCATTTGACAGCATGTAGATCGGGGTAATTACATAGCAGGCATTCGTAGTCTGATTCACAATCTGATTGTATGGGTGGTTACCTACCCGGTAACGCTTGTGGTTGGTGAGCAAGTCGGCTAACTTCTGCCACGGTGCCCTCTTTCAGTTGCGAGAAGCAGATCATACAATGGTTGAAATAGTTTAATATATATAGCAAAATCACCGCGCTTCGCAGGGGCGAATATGGTATTGCAAACGGCAGCGTTTCTATAAACTTAAAGTTACGGTTTATACCGTGCCTTGTTTCATATTCTTTTCCTACCTTATCAATTGTGTAATGTGTTTTTTGAACAGGTTTCATTCATGTAAGTGATCACTCCTGCTGCGTTCAGTCACTTCACGTGAGCCACTCTCTTGTGTGATGTTGCGATGTCCACGGGTTTATTTAATGTTAGCTAAGACCCGGCAGTTAAAAGTTTCTCGCTACAGCAATTTTAACTCTGTTACAAAGTGATGCAAACTCTCGTTTATACCTCGTGTCTTCTCATTAAACTTGTATCTCGCGAATATGGCATTGCAAACGGCAGCGGGAGCGTTTCTATAAAGTTACGGTTACGGTTTACACCGTGCTTTTTTATACCTCGTGTCTTCTCATTAAACTTGTATCTCGCGAATATGGTATTGCAAACGGCAGCGGGAGCGTTTCTATAAAGTTAATTTAGACTTACGGATTACACCGTGCTTTTTTATACCTCGTGTCTTATGAAGATGCTTGTATGCGTCACTCACTCGCTTCTTATTGTTTTGCTGCCTTGTCAATTGTGTAATGAATGTTTTCTTCTGCGCTCTTTGGGGCTCCTCCTTCTTTTCTACGTACTGACTTCACAGTCAGTTCACGTGATTACGTGGGAGGCGTGATGACGCGACACGCAACTCAGTCTCCTACGGCCATCTTGCTGCCTACCATTACAGTATATGGACAAAAAAGAGGTTCCAGTTATGACCATTACGCGTATAATTTTGAAATGAAAACTGCCTAACTTTTGTAAGTAAGCTGTAAGGAATGAGCCTGCCAAATTTCAGCCTTCCACCTACACGGGAAGTTGGAGAATTAGTGATGAGTGATACTAGCAAAATACCGCGCTTCGCAGCGGAGAAGTAGTGTGTTAAAGAGGTTATGAAAAAGTAAAGGAAACATTTTAAAAATAACGTAACATGATTGTCAATGTAATTGTGTTGTCATTGTTATGTGTGTTGCTGTCATATATATATATATACATATACACACACATATACAGATATATTATATATACATATACACATATATTTTTTATATATATATATATATATATATATTTTTTATATATATATATATATATATATATATATATATATATATATATATATATACATATATATATATATATACACATACATACATACATACATACATATACACACATAGATGCACTTACAATAACATAGAAATCAATATAAACAACATTAACATCATTATCATATGAGAATATGAAGTAATATATAAGAAGCACATTTCATATAAATATAAATTATTAAACAGTAAAATCTTCTTCTATAATTTGCTACCGTGGCTTTTCGTTGGTCTGTCCAGGATTTTAAATCACCTGTAGCTTGCAAACCGTTTCACCTATTGACTTGAAATCTGGTACACATATAATACGTCACGTCTGCTATCCGCTTTATGGGTGATGATTGTATTACTCTTTTTATGTTTATTTTATTTTAGAATCAACTCCTATCTGCGCACACCAGGGCGGCCGTGGGCAGATGCGTATGGTGTATTCACTCCATATTATCGTGCATTGCGCTGTCATTGGTATTTTGATAAAAGAATTTGAACAATATATAAGAAGCGTATAAATTATTAAACAGTAAAACATTAACATTTAAGAAGTAAAGTTACATTGAGTACTACTGCAGTGCCTTCGGGTATACCTCATTTTTTCTTTGCCCATTACATGCTTAAATGTATACATTTTTTGGTGTACCTACCTGAGAACACGCGACATATAACCGACCGTGGGAGAAGCATGGATTTTAAAGAAGCGTTGAGTTCATCTGCTGGTCTCCCTCGTGGAATAACTGGTAATGTTTCACTAAAATGTACAGCGAGTAAAACGACATTACCTCCTTTTTTTTTTTTACGATCTCTGAGATGTTGCTTTTTTCGGTTCAAGGCTTCATAAGCTCTTTTATGTTCCATGGTGTACTTAATAAGTACTAATTATCCCAAACCATCATCTTTGAATGTTGCAAGACTTTCGCCTTGTATGTAGATCGGGGTAATTACATTCATTGCATTCCTAGTCTGAATCACAATCTGATTGTATGGGTGGTTACCTGGCACTGTAGGGTTGCCACCCGTCCTTTAAAATACGGAATCGTGCCGCGTTTGAGAATGAAATTGCGCGTCCCGTTTTGAATCAATACTGGACGGGATTTATCCCGTATTTTTTTAATCATTTTTTTTTAAAGCAGCGTCTCATGCAAATCATCCCACACGCATTTTATGAAGATGCCTCCTTTCCTACTTTTGATTGGGTAATACTTGATGTCATCGTTAGTTTGATTGGTGTTTTTAACTGTCCAGTGAGGAGGGCGTGTCTTTTAAGTACAGTGTGCAAAGTGTTGGCACTGAGATGTGGCGTCAGCGCCATGCTTGAAGCCCCTAACGTTGCGGTCAGCAAGTCGGCTAACATCCGCCATGTGCCGTCTTTCAGTTGCGAGAAGCAGATCATAGAATGGTTGAAACTGTTGCCCCTAACGTTGCGCCACGGCGTGTGGTTCGTTTATACCTCGTGTCTTCTCATTAAACTTTTATCTCGCGAATATGTTATTGCAATCCGCAGCGGGAGCGTTTCTATAAACTTTATTTAAACTTACGTTTTACACCGTGGTTTGTTTCCCTTATGAACATGCTTGTATGCTTAACTCGCTCCGTTCTCAATTGTTTAATTAATTTTTTGCTCTTCGCTGTTTACGGCTGTTCCTCCATTTCCCCCTACTTCGTTCTTTTATCTCGCGAATATGTTATTGCAATCCTTAACGGGAGCGTTTCAATAAACTGATTGAAAATAGTTTTGCATTTACCTTTTTAGTAAAAGGCGAGCTTTTAAGCCTGAGAAATCACCCCGTAAATGCACACGTTTAATTGGACATGTGTTAATATGTATGGTTACACAGTATTAAAAGACAGTGAACAACGTCAGTTACCTTTGTTCCCGCGTTTGATAAAAGGTGAGCTTTTAAGCCTGAGAAATCACCCCGTAAATGCACACTTTTAATTGCACATGTGTTAATATGTATGCTTACACAGTATTAAAAGACAGTCAAAAATTAATGTCATTTACCTTCGTTCCCACGTGTGACTCGTGCTGTAAATCTCTTCCTTGTTTTTAGTTCACGTGATTACGTAGGAGGCGTGATGACGCGATACGTGACTCCGCCTCCTCCATTACAGTGTATGGACAAAAAATATGTTCCAGTTATGACCATTACGCTTTGAATTTCGAAATGAAACCTGCCTAACTTTTGTAAGTAAGCTGTAAGGAATGAGCCTGCCAAATTTCAGCCTTCCACCTACACGGGAAGTTGGAGAATTAGTGATGAGTCAGTCAGTCAGTCAGTGAGTGAGTGAGTCAGTCAGTGAGGGCTTTGCCTTTTATTATTATAGATATATATATATATATATATACATAATATATATAATATATATATATATATATATATATATATATAATATAATATAATATATATATATATATATATATATAATATAATATATATATATATATATATAATATAATATATATATATATATATAATATAATATAATATATATATATATAATATAATATATATATATATTAATATATATATATATATATATATATATATATATTAATATATATATATATATTAATATATATATATATATATACAGTAATCCCTCCTCCATCGCGGGGGTTGCGTTCCAGAGCCACCCGCGAAGTAGGAAAATCCGCGAAGTAGAAACCATACATTTATATGGTTATTTTTAGAATGTCATGCTTGGGTCACAGATTTGCGCAGAAACACAGGAGGTTGTAGAGAGACAGGAACGTTATTCAAACACTGCAAACAAACATTTGTCTCTTTTTCAAAAGTTTAAACTGTGCTCCATGACAAGACAGAGATGACAGTTCTGTCTCACAATTAAAAGAATGCAAACATATCTTCCTTTTCAAAGGAGTGCAAAGCAAGCAGTCAAAAAAAAAATCAATACGGCTTTTAAGTATGCGAAGCACCGCCGGTACAAAGCTGTTGAAGGCGGCAGCTCACACCCCCTCTGTCAGGAGCAGGAAGAGAGAGAGAGAGAGAGAGAGATAGCAAGAGACAGATAAAAAAAATCAATACGTGCCCTTTGAGCTTTTAAGTATGCGAAGCTCCGTGCAGCCTGTCCTTCAGGAAGCAGCTGCACACAGCCCCCCTGCTCACACCCCCCTACGTCAGCGCAAGAGAGAGAGAGAGAGAGAGAAAGTTAGCTGGATAGCTTTTCAGCCATCTGCCAATAGCGTCCCTTGTATGAAATCAACTGGGCAAACCAACTGAGGAAGCATGTACCAGAAATTAAAAGACCTATTGTCCGCAGAAACCCGCGAAGCAGCGAAAAATCCGCGATATATATTTAAATATGCTTACATATAAAATCCGCGATGGAGTGAAGCCGCGAAAGGCGAAGCGCGATATAGCGAGGGATCACTGTATGTATATATATATATATATATATATATATATATATATATATATATATATATACATATATCCATCCATCCATCCATTGTCTCCCGCTTATCCGAGGTCGGGTCGCGGGGGGCAGCAGCTTGAGCAGAGATGCCCAGACTTCCCTCTCCCCGGCCACTTCTTCTAGCTCTTCCGGGAGAATCCCAAGGCGTTCCCAGGCCAGTCGAGAGACATAGTCCCTCCAGCGTGTCCTGGGTCTTCCCCGGGGCCTCCTCCCGGTTGGACGTGCCCGGAACACCTCACCAGGGAGGCGTCCAGGAGGCATCCTGATCAGATGCCCGAGCCACCTCATCTGACTCCTCTCGATGCGGAGGAGCAGCGGCTCTACTCTGAGCCCCTCCCGGATGACTGAGCTTCTCACCCTATCTTTAAGGGAGAGCCCAGACACCCTGCGGAGGAAACTCATTTCAGCCGCTTGTATTCGCGATCTTGTTCTTTCGGTCACTACCCATAGCTCATGACCATAGGTGAGGGTAGGAACATAGATCGACTGGTAAATTGAGAGCTTCGCCTTGCGGCTCAGCTCCTTTTTCACCACGACAGACCGATGCAATGCCCGCATTACTGCGGATGCCGCACCGATCCGCCTGTCGATCTCACGCTCCATTCTTCCCTCACTCGTGAACAAGACCCCGAGATACTTGAACTCCTCCACTTGGGGCAGGATCTCGCTACCAACCCTGAGAGGGCACTCCACCCTTTTCCGGCTGAGGACCATGGTCTCGGATTTGGAGGTGCTGATTCTCATCCCAGCCGCTTCACACTCGGCTGCGAACCGATCCAGAGAGAGCTGAAGATCACGGCCTGATGAAGCAAACAGGACAACATCATCTGCAAAAAGCAGTGACCCAATCCTGAGCCCACCAAACCGGACCCCCTCAACACCCTGGCTGCGCCTAGAAATTCTGTCCATAAAAGTTATGAACAGAATCGGTGACAAAGGGCAGCCCTGGCGGAGTCCAACTCTCACTGGAAACGGGTTCGACTTACTGCCGGCAATGCGGACCAAGCTCTGGCACCGATCGTACAGGGACTGAACAGCCCTTATCAGGGGGGCCGGTACCCCATACTCTCGGAGTACCCCCCACAGGATTCCCCGAGGGACACGGTCGAATGCCTTTTCTAAGTCCACAAAACACATGTAGACTGGTTGGGCAAACTCCCATGCACCCTCCAGGACCCTGCTAAGGGTATAGAGCTGGTCCACTGTTCCGCGACCAGGACGAAAACCACACTGTTCCTCCTGAATCCGAGGCTCGACTATCCGACGGACCCTCCTCTCCAGGACCCCTGAATAGACTTTTCCAGGGAGGCTGAGGAGTGTGATCCCTCTGTAGTTGGAACACACCCTCCGATCCCCCTTCTTAAAGAGGGGGACCACCACCCCGGTCTGCCAATCCAGAGGCACTGTCCCTGATGTCCATGCAATGTTGCAGAGGCGTGTCAGCCAAGACAGTCCTACAACATCCAGAGCCTTGAGGAACTCCGGGCGTATCTCATCCACCCCCGGGGCCCTGCCACAAAGGAGTTTTTTGACCACCTCGGTGACCTCAGTCCCAGAGATGGGGGAGCCCACCTCTGAGTCCCCAGGCTCTGCTTCCTCATTGGAAGGCATGTTAATGGGATTGAGGAGGTCTTCGAAGTATTCCCCCCACCGACCCACAACGTCCCGAGTCGAGGTCAGCAGCGCACCATCCCCACC
>NC_041397.2:244470796-244540796 GCF_900747795.2 Erpetoichthys calabaricus | reverse complement strand
GTAAGCCCACCTCCAGTCCTCCTGGGCGTCCCGGCTGGGTACCACCCCCAGCCACACGCCACAATATTATATTTTATAAACACAATACAATTCTTCAAGGCTATTTTCTTCTCCTCCGCTTCTATTAACAGATAAGCGTCATGCCTGTGCAAATAGCATAGCAAATTTATTCATTATTAATTATTTGTTAAAAAATAGGTTTCAGGATAAAAAAAATATACAAAGCACATTATACCTGTATCCACCAAAATTATAAATATTTTTAACTATGTTATGATACGTGTTTTTGGTCATTCTGCCCACTCCTACCTCAACTTTCTGGCCCAAGATACTCTAGTAGTTATTAGAATCCTTGAGCATGAACATTGTACTCGATATAGAAACTCCATCAGCATAAGAAATACAGTAATAATTCACCACTCTGGTTCAGATCAAGCAGCCATTCCTCCCATTCATGTCCCCCTCAAAGTACCAAATTAATTTCCTACATTGGTCTCCGAGTTGTATTACAGAATAGCAGATCATGTCCTTTTAAGGACAGATTTCAGACATTACAAAGGATGAATACTCTAAACCACTGTTTGGTGCATACATGCGAACAACAGTCAAATTTTCTTTCTTTGCAATTTAAAGCCACACCAAGGCAACTTTCTTGCCCACCAGAACAAACCAAGCTATACAGCACCCAGCCAGAAGCTTATGAGTATTCTTATATAGTATCACTTTGGGCCTCTCCCTTAAGGCAACTAAAGAGTAGGACAGAAACTACTTTTGATCAACAAGTCTGGTCCCACAACCAGTGATATACAAATAGGTGAGGACAAGCCAATATTATTCAAAACTTTGCAGAAGCTCCTTCCCCACCAGAGACATTATACTACACAATTCCACTGCTAGAGACTAGTATGCCTGGATCCATCCCACTCTTGCATGTCACCAGAATAACACTGCACCTAATCATCATCCTTCACCCTGTGGGTGAACAGAACCCATGGATGCTCTAAGTGGCTTTTTCAGACAGAGCCTAAACAGGCCACAGGGTATCAGGTACTTTAGCGTTAAACACAGTTAAACACATCTCCAGACAACATCTATATATTTTATCATTGCAGTCTACTAAAAGTTTGTTAAATATATTTTATCAGAACAGATGGGTGCTGAACCATGTGGGAAATAACGTTCTCCTTTAGGCATGCCTGACAAAATCTTAAGGAACAAAAACAGGTACTAAATTATTAGAATACATGATCTGAAAAAAAAAATAACAAAAGTGACAAAGTAAGTGACTTATCAGACACACATCCCATTTACAGCAGTATGGTGTTGCAGTGATTAGCACTGCCATTCGTTGCCATCCGTGAGTGTACTAGCATTCTTCGCCATCCCAAAGACATGAAAATTAGATCAACTAGTGAATCTAAACTGGAGTTGTGTGTACAGATGTGACCTGTAACAGAGTGATGTCCCATCCTATTATGGTTCCTGCCTTGAACCCAGTATTTCCAGGATAGTCTCTAGAAGCACAGACATACTTAAATTTGATTAAGCAGATTCAAAAATGAAGATATGGATAGAAAGGATATTTAATTCAGTGTTACTGAAGCTCTGATTTCCAGTCTGGATGCCTTCTATATGAAGCTTGCATGAATCCCACAATATGCATTAAGGTTACTATCACAGTTCAAAGACATATTGTCAAAAATCAACAAGCAACTCTAAGCTGAAACTGTTTAAATTAGACTGGAGTGCCTATAAGCATACCTTTTAAAGCACTGGGCTTGTATCTGAAGTGTTTCCTAGTTGCAGCTAGATAAGCTTCACTTTCTGTGTGTCCAGGAAAACCTTCACTTAAAAAATGGACAAATGCACAATCAAATTGCATGGTAGAAATGGTAAAAAGAAATGGTACTGCAATGCTTTTTATTCTTTGTATTTTTAATTTTTAATGCAGGTTTACAAAAAAATATATATATATCTTGCTATAATACTTCTAGGGTATGCAGTGCACCATCAGAAAAAAAAATCTGGAAATACTTGAATACGTGTTGCAGCCTGGTCTTAAGATTACACGGAAAAGGGATTTTAGTTGCTTCATGTTGAAATCTATGAATGAATGTGCGCCACAATGGGCTGGTGTCACTATACAGGTGATCAGTGCTTTCTGCCCACTGCAGTTTGGACAGACACAAGCTCCAACCAACAGTGCAATGGATAAAGCATTGTCAGCAGACTCTTGGATGAAATACCCTTTTGTTACTCAGTCTATGTTTTACTAATGATAAATAAAAAATGACAGACCAAAATGTCCTGAAATGCAGACATGAATTCATAGTTAGATAATCAGCAATAAAAACAAGATTTTAATAAAAATTTGATTACCAAAAAAACAATATTTGCCATTATCGTATATTACTGTTTCAAACATGTTCTTGTTATTTTTGAATTTTATGCATTAAATATTTTGACAGACAGATTTGAAAATAATACTCTACAATATGAATATACTTAGCAGTTTGGATGCAATATACAAGTCAGTTCTATTACAAAGTTTCTTAGATACATTTCTGTTTCACTGCTAGGTAATTTTTCGGCTATTTTTGGTGATGTACTACTGTACAACCTTTAATAAAACTACAATAACAAACTTTGAATTCTCATGCATAACATACCCTTTTTTTAAGGCAAAAGGGTTTTTTTCCCCCCATTTACTGACAGATGTGCTTAACAAAAACAGAAAAATATTTCTATAGTTGGAGAACAGATTAGTTAGGTGACTGTGTCAGGGTCACCAAGTGAGCTGTGGGAATGGAACAAAAATACTTTTGACTTGTAATGCAGCTCTATCAGATGCAATGGATAATTAACAACTAACAGAGCTTTCATTACTGAAAAACACAAAATAAATATAAATAAGAATAAAAAACAATATTCAATTAAGGCATATTGTACATACCTTTGCAGAAAATTCCAATTTTTTTCAATTTAATTTAGGCAATTACAACTTGAATTGAAATTATTCGGAGAAAAACCTTGTGAATACTGAAGTGGCTCAGTATGAACTGACAAACAAGACCGTAAGAGGACTAGGAAAATGAAAGAGTAGAGCAAAGAGTAAAAGGTGGAGAAATATTGCTTTGATCAATTGATAACAGCCACAGCCAGGGGAGGACTATGACCCTTGATAGATCAGAGTGGAAACAGGTGACATCTGTTTTGCTGAATACAGAGAAAATTAAAAGACAAATTTACCTCAAAAAATGCAAACTTTCAAATATTTTATAATTGTATAGGTAAAACAAGTTTAATTTGGCCAGTAATTCATTCAGAGTTTACAATTGTCCATTTTTACTTAAAGGAATAATCCATCAGAAAATGATTTTTTTACATAAATTACTTAGCCCATGTAATTTGCAGTGATGACCAAGGGAAAAAAAATAATCTTGTAATTTCATGTTGAATGGAGAGAAAAAAAATGTTACTGATATAAGAAGCATCTATGGTGACTAACATTAGACAACAGCAAACAATATCAAAATGTTCATGAATAAAATCTCTTCTTACTTGTATTAAAGTGCAGCCATGCAATTACTTGTATTGATAAATGTCTTCTTTTTTTACTTTGGGGAACAGATTTATATTTCTGCTTTTAGTATAACTGTTCCCACTTTTTCTATAGATGCTGCACTGGCATATTAAATGAACCACTGAAGATCTCAGAGAGTGTCAATGGTGAAGACTAAACCAACATCTTTAAATGTAAAGATCAGAGCCTTTCAGATCTATGCTTTATAGTTAAAGCACATTAAGTACACTGTAAGCTTATAAAAAAAGCATACACGTCTAGAATTCAGTGCATAATTGTCCTAGGAGAACATTCTGAAACCTATCAATATTAAATGATTCTCTTTGTTTGAGAAATCACAAGAAAGAACTTGTAAACTGGACATTTTAGCTTCTGATGTGTTTCTATCCTATGTGGCTTGCCACTTTAGTCCATGAATTATAACTGAGCTTCATGAGTGTCATTACCAACATTCTTCCACCATTTTGTAAGGCAATGAATGAACACAGACCTCATAAGTGCCAAAGATCCAAAAGCCTTTTTCTTTAGCTATCCAGATTTTTTTCTCTGGTGTTGTCTATTGACCTCATAGGATTCCAGGAGTTAAGTAATAAGTTAAAGGTTTCAATTTACAGGTCAATCTATATCCCCATCCTCATCCTCATAAGCTTTAAGGAGAGACAAAAAAAATGAGGTCACCAGTACAAGAGGCCAAAATATGTGTCCTGTGCTTTTGACTTACTCAAAATGGCAAGGTAAGGAGCTCAACAATAAGAGACGACCACTCAAAGACTCGTCTCCTCTAAACTGAAAGCCTAGGTTCACTTTGATGCTAACTAAGCCTACCTTCCCACACCCTGTTAAAAAGTCAATGAGATAAATTCACCTTTTTATTGAGGTTACAGTTTCAAATCTCACTGATTTCAAGAAAGTGGCAAGCAAGCAACATTTTTTTCTACTACATTAACATCTGCATTATCACAAGAATTATCAAAAACAAGGACATTGTCAAGGTTCACCCTCTCTCTGTTCATGAGATTTGAGCAAGGTACACAGGAAGAACCTGAACGGGGACAGAGAAGAGCTTTGGATACCTCAAAGCATGTTTTGCTTTCTTTTATGGCAGACAGAGGCAGACCACCAGCCAATGAGGTCTCTTAATGGTTCATGAGATCTTAACGGTTGATTGTAGATGTCTGTAGGTTGGCTTGCAAGTAAGAATTTCATTGTAGTTTGCTATATGCATAAATGTTTTGAAACTTCTTAAGTTTTGGACCACTTCCATACACATCAAGTCCAGTCAGGTCCCTAGAAGCTATGAAACAGCAATATTAAGCACTGTACTTTTCATTTAACAAAGTAAAAGGGTTAATCAATGTTAAATAGATGAGTTATAGAATTAGAGGAGGACAATGGTATATAAAAGCAGAGCGACTACATTAGAGAAGAAATAAAGGTGCATTGACCAGGTATTGTTCTAGATTACCTACCACATTTTCTACAACTGTAACAACTGAAAGAACTGCTTTGGTTACATAGTCTCTACATAACCTTCAGTTTTATGATTAGAATTCTTTATTTTGCCTGAACAGGTTCTAGTAGGTTAATGCCTTGTCACAAACTATTATGAATGATGTATGAATGCTTTAAAAGATACTTCTATAATGCTTTTCTACCAAAGAGAAAAATGACATTAATCTGACAGGGAAAAACATCAATTTTTTAAACATTCTTTGTTGGAAAAGTGACATTGTTTTTCCTTTACACAGAGAGATCGCGGCATGTAGCTTTGCTTAACTACATATGTAAGAAACATAATATGATTGCATCATATACAGAACTACACTAAACATAGAAGGTTTTGTCATTATTACCTGGGCAGTAAAAATTTTAACAGATGTTACTGAAGAGCTATAGTTACAGCATCAACCACTGACCTGTTGGTATGACAAGCAAATGGATGAGGACCAACAAAATAATCTAAAGAAGACTTCAAATGATGAAGAACCAGACACTTAAGACTTTTATTCTTGCAAAAACAGTAAGGTAGGAAATTATTATTCTGTTGTATTTCTACTTTCTAATGGTAGTTTTTGTGATTCATACTGGATGCTGTGCTGTAATCTTCTGTGTGCAGTCCAACACTAAACTGTATGTTGAGCAAAACAAACAGCATGTTACAGGCCACTGGCATTTTATTTTAGCCTACCCAGACTAAGAACTCTCTATGTTAACTATATTATCGCACTGGTTTTACTATGGATGCTTTACAATTCCTTTCCATTTGCATGATTAATTAAATGTGTACAGAAATTATCAGGTAGTCATTGATCAAGGCTGGTTGAAGAAAAACTACTGAAATACAGATGGTTATATTTAGATGTGGGCTCAAGCCAAGATACAGTGAAAAGTGCTTAAAGGATTTTAAATAACTTTTTCTTATAAAGTTTTGCTTCTCTCCCCCAACAGATTCCAGCCTTATAGAAGGGATAAATGGGTTTGTCTCAATTAATAATAATCATAACAATACATGGGGCTGGGTTTTGAGTAGCTCAGGTCTCCTTTTACAGATCTGTGGCCAAACGAATAAGAGCTATCCAAGTACTAAACTCCTAATGCTGGAGACCATGTTTTGCTGCTACCTAATTTGCATAACCATTGTGTGTTAATTTGCACACAATTTCAATGAATTCAAACATATTTTACAAAACATTTTTCTAGCTTAATCCAAATTAAAAGGAAGAAACTGCCATACTACCTTTAGGAGACCAACCAAATACACCTCACTCTTCAACAGCCCTCATTTATAATAGAAATGTTAAAATGTATAATTAAACAGATGTAAACAATTCATATTTTGAAATAAGTCCTTTATTCAAAATACTTACCAATAAGTATAGTATATCAGTGCCAAAATAATTAATGCCGCACAAATACCCGAAAAAATTAACCCAGCAGTGTGGCTTGCTAACATCTTTGAACAGTTTATAGAGGTAAAAATAAATAAATAAATAACCAGTCTTCAAGATGTTAAAAACCCATATAAATCCAACAATGTGCTTACGATGTCAGAAGTGGAACGGAACAAACCTATGAAGGAAACTGAAGCCTTGCTGTGGAAAAGACAGCTTGCTGTGCAAAATGTATATAAATCCTTTTGTGAAAAAACTATGTGAAAATCCAAACGTTCTTAGAACATGTACTGAATTCCATTTCTAAATTGCCCTTTAGATAAGACAAAAGAAGCCAACAAAACAAAACACTTTTGTATGTTAATAGCCAGCCTCAATACTACCTAACATACCATCCCTGCTCTAATCCTTAAATCAGCTTATCATTTACTAGCCACCTACAGGCACCCTGGATCAGTCACAAGAAATATTCATCACTAGAACTTAAGCTTGCAACATGTGCAATGCTGGAACAATATCTTATGGTTCTCGACAGTGACAACTCTCATTAGATAATAGGTAAACCAAAACATTGCAGCAGAATATTCAGTTAAAAATGAACATAGCATATATTTGAATAAAAAGGTTTACTGTGAAAATATTCCTCAGTCTGAAATGTGTTTATCAGTAGCATGGGGGGATGCTCTATAATGACCATTTATTTCACCTTCTTGTACTGTTAGGTTTGTGAAAGTAGTTGCATCTCTTTGATAATATTTTGCCATTTTAGTTTGTGTATTTCATAAGCTTCTACAGGATTAAAAAAAAAATTGCCAATTTCTTCATGTTTTTGGCTGCTCCCATATACTCATTTTATAGAGATGTTTCAGTGAATAATCCCTTTGCTGTTTTCAATTGTTTATACAAATGTGTTTTAATTATTTATTTCCTATTTTGACCAGTCAACATCGTTCAGAATAAATTTTACTTCCATCATGTGAAATGGCTGAATCCAAGGAGTTAAACAGCGAAACAGGTGTTGTGCTTATGTACTCACACACACACACAAGTGTTTTCACTGAAAAAAAGTGCTAGAAATGTGTCAGTTTGTTTGCAGTTTTTCATTACTTCATACCTGCCTGAATTATAAAAGATCATCTTCATCCCCTCCCATTAGGTCACGTCTGTGCTTGGTCTATGACAGGGTTATGAAGCCTGGGTGTGATCCGAATATGGGGTACAATAAAATGGATTCTAAAAGCAACCTTAATTAAGCAGAAAGACTCCTTTACACAGAATATGAATGGGGGGGGGGGGGGGGGGGAGAAGGCTGTGTGGAAGGCTTGGGGCAGGGATAATGCTGCTCAATGGGATATTCGAGTATAAAAATAAACATGTAAGATATTAGATAGTGGCAATACAACAATGGCGCCACTTTGAAAGATAAAAACAATTACTATCTACAAAAGTTACTATAGGTTATTTTCAGCTTACACCAGTTAGGTCTCTTGTACGCATGATAGCCTGGATGTGTCTCCAAATGGAAGATAGGTGGCTATATGCCATAAAGGCAAACACAATGACTGCTACAATACAACTAATGGTAGCAACCACATACTAAATTATTGCTGCATACTTAATACTGTCCAGAGATTGTTCCTGCATTGAACCTGACGCTTGGTGAAATTGGCTCCAACTTACCCACAACCCTGCTCTGGATAAGAGTTTGTAAGATGAACGGATAGATGGATAGTCAATAGTGGGATATTCCATAAGGTGGAGGTTATGAGTTCAAATCCTACTACAGTACTAACATTGTATGGCCATGGGCATGTCACGTCACTTGCCTGCACTCCAACTGGAAAAACAAAAGAAATGCAACCAATTGTATCACAAATCTTGCAAGTCACCTTGGGGAAAAAAAGTATCAGTCAAATAATAATAATAATAGGCCACTAGGGCTGCTCACTCTTGATCATACTATACACAATTGTCCATGAGTAAAACACTTCTGCATTAGATCAATTCATGCTGCAGAAGTTGCTATGCCCATTTCCCCGAGTGAGTTCACTGATCTAGTTAAGCAGCTTCACTAATGTAGTTAAGCAGCTCCACAGTGGCAAGGCCCCAGGGTTAAGTGAAATCCTTCCAAAAATGCGGAAGGCTTTGGACATTGTTGGGCTGTTATGACAAGCCATTTCAGTGTACTGTGCCCTTGGAATGGAAGACCAAGACAGTGGTCCCTATTTTTTAAAGGGGGGAATGGAGGGTGTGCTACAACTATTGGGGCTTCACACTCCTTAGCCTTTCTGGGAAAGCTTATATCAGAACACTGGATAGGAGGTTCCATCCAGTTGTGGAACCTCGGATCCAGGAGGAGCAATGTGGATTCTGTCTAGGCAATGGAACAGTGGACCAGCTCAAAGTAAGTTTAACAATCAGACTGTCAAAACAGATGAACTGGAATTCAAGTAAAGTCTTTTCACAACCATAAATAATAATTATAAAATATACAACTGGCAAGATTTTTTTTTTCTTTTTTTGAGAAAATGTTGCATCAAAATGCAATAACAGGAAAATAGTAAAAGACAATGTCAGTTTTTAGAGGGTCATTCTAACTAACCTTTGTCCTCAAACAGGCTATTGCAAGAAATTAAACTGCTGATTTAACCCTTTGCAGTCGTATTTAATTTTCAACGTCACGCTACATTAGTCGTAATTAATTATTGAAAAAACGCCAATAATTACAGCAGTTATTTCTTTCAAGCACGTAGGAATAACACAGGCCACTTTCTCGACCAGGCGACTGTGCAAATCGGTCAGAAACTTGCAGGGCCACCAGCGGTGGCCTGACGACCTATAGCGCACTTTTTACTAAGGCCAGTTTTCTGGCCTAACGACCGCAAAGGGTTAAGGGTCTGTATAAACAAAGTCTGAGTCAAATATCTAGAAACTAGACTTTGCAAGAGGTAGTATATTCCCTAAGCAGAAAAAAAAAAAAAAATCACAGCAAACTTGCCAACATTGTGACACTGCTTCAAGTCAGCACCATATGTAAGATGCACTGATAGTAATGCAAGTGAATGAGTCCTAAAAAATAAACACATATAACCCTACCCCAAGGAACATGACAAATTGCTGCCCACTTCATAGTCATTTTCAAGTTAAAAAATGAAAAGCAATCTCCGGGAGCAATAAGAGCAATGTGCTCAGGATGCTGTAAAGTAAAAACTGAAAAACTGGTCTTACGTGTCTTTAAGAAATGTAAAAGAAAAGTTTAACATATTTTTAGATCCTTGCTTTTACGTATTTCACTTAGTTATTTTTATATTCATTTAAACACAATTTTGTTAAAGTCTTGAATGAGTCATTGTAGAAAAAATACTGTACTGAACATTTGTCTAGGAAATAGAAACAGAACCAATGTAGCACTTCAACACTACAACTTAGTACCAATGACAAATTCTAAACCATAAGGTCCCCATTACCTTTGGGTTTGTTTTTTTGTTTGTTTTTTTAGATCAATTCTTAATTGTAATAAAATGTGTACACAAGAAACCTAAATACAAGTTAATTAAGAAGGGAACAGTGTAACTCAGTGGCACAACAACTCCCCATTCCTCTTTGTAAGGCAGCTCACACACTGTCATATTGCATGGGAATGGTGAGTAAACAGCCATGTTCAGATCCAGCCACAAAATCTCAACTCGACTGAGATCTGGACTCTGACTCAGACATTCTAGGACATTAACACTGCTGTTTTGAAGACATTCCTGTGTAGCTTTGGCTTTATGCTTGAGGTAGTTGATTTGTTTTCCAGCAAGACTTCTCCCAAGGCATAGGTGTCTTGCAGACTATTAGGTTTTACACCAGGATTTCCCTGTATTTTGCTGCATTCATTTTACCTTCAACCCTTATAAGCTCTCCAGGGCCTGCTACACAGAAGTATCCCAACAGCATGATGTTCCTGACGACATGCTTCAAGGAGGAGATGATGCATTTTGATAATGTTCAGCTTTTGAATTATGCTAAACAAGTTGTTTAGTCCGATGGCCAAAAAGAGCAATTTTGTTCTCTTCAGACCATAGAGCCTTCTTCCAGCTGACTGGAGAGTCTTCCACGTGCCTTCTGGCAAAGTCTAACCAAGATGTCATGTAATGTGCATTTCTTGAACCACCCGGGCAACACTGTTGTATGCAATCTACTATACGTAGTTTGTAACTCCATCAGAGTTCTCATAGAACTCATGGTAGCATACATAACCAGTCTTCTCGCATGATCACTCAGTTTTTTGTGGAGAGCCTGCTCAAGGTGGATTTACACAGATGTGGCATACTCTTATGTTCCTTAATTATTGATTTAACTGGGCTCCAAAGGATATCCAAGTCACTGAATATTCCAGGTGATCTCCGTTTAACTAAGTGAGCTCTATATTCAGTGGGCTGCACCACTGATGATACACGTGTTATATTGAAGTGGGTGAAATGTTTATGTGAGAAGTTATTTTTTGTTTTATATTTGTAATTAATTTAGACTACTTTACCTGTACATTGGTACTGTGAGTACTTAAATGCTGTGCAGAGTGGAGGCAGAACCTCTGTTTCCCCCAAACCTTGATTCTGGGGTTCATCAGGGATGTGTTCTTGCTCCTGCAAATCTCGACTTTGCCGATGATGCTGAGATCTTTGCAGAGGCTGTGATCAGGGCTCTCGAGTGACTGAGTGAGAAGTCCAAGTGTCTGGGTTTGTGAGTGTCCTGGATAAAAACCAAGATCCAGGCCTTTAATGACCTCCTGAATATAGCCATCAGCAGTGTGTCTGCCTGCAAAGAGTGTCAACTGCATTAAGAGGTTTACTTACCTCAGCAGCGACATTCATGTCTCTGGTGACTCCTCCTATGAAGTCAGTAGACAGACTGGGAGAGCATGGGGGATCATGAGGTGGTTGCTGGAAAGGGGTGTGTGGTGTTCTCAATATCTCTGTCAAAGGACAAAGGTCCAAGTCTTTAGAGTCCTGGCGCTTCCTGTTTTGCTATATGGTTGCAAGACATGGACGCTGTCCAGTGACCTGAGACGGAGGCTAGACTCCTTCAGTACTGTGTCTCTTCGGTGAATCTTTGGGTACCGCTGGTTTGACTTTGTGTCAAACGAATGGTTGCTCATGGAGTCTTGAATGAGGCACATTAGCTGCATTGTGACGGAGCTTCGGTTACGGCACTACAGCCATGTGGCGTGATTTCCAAAGGGTAAAACGGCTTGCAGGATCCTATTGTTGGGGACCCGTGCGTTTTGACCAGGTCAAGGGGATGCCCACTTAACACCAGGCTGCGGCAGATAGATCATCATTCCCAGAGGGTGGGACTGGACTGGACTGTGTCTTGTCTGGGGGTTGCCAACCGGGATCCCAAACTGTTTTGTCGTGTGGTGTTCTGTACAGTGCATACTCCCCAACCTGACCTGACCTGCAGAGATTTTTATTTGACACGAAAACCTCTAATTTCTGTGGATCAATATCACAAAAGCCAAATTAATTCCACTGTGATTCAATGTTGTATAATAATAAAATGTGACAACTTTCATGGGGTGAATACTTTTTATAGACCCTGTAATAAGCAGGAGAGAAAAACTAAGGAAAAGATAGTGCTTTATATGGGGTAAGATCATCAGTGGAGTCCTTTCTTGACCCCATTGCAATTTACATTTGTGACAATGACTCTAATAAGTAATAAGCCTGTGAAATTTGCAGATGACACCAAAACTGGAGGGATAATGCTTAAAAGACAGAAAAACAAATTGATATAAATCCAGATCTTCAAAACTGAACAAAAACTTGTAAAAAGTGTCATTATTCTTTATTATGACTTGTTTATCAAAAGTAACTTGCAAAAGCATATCATAACACATACTGTAATTTTGTACTTTGCAAATACTCACATTTTAACAATAATAGATAACAAAAGTAAAAGTTAAGCAAAAGAAGTGTAGTACCACTTCTTCAAGAATAACAACAAATACACTTTGATAGGTCAGTACAACATAGAAAAAGAAAATCTAAGCAGTCCAACAAGGATTTGTAATGAAGCAAGCCTTTAAGTTTTATGTAGAAAAATTGCATCTTTAATGTAGAGAAATGCAAAGTAATACTAACAGAAAAAAAATCTGATTATATATACAAACTAAGTGATGTTCATCTACAAAAATGAACATGTGTAAACGATTTAGGGTTTTGCACTGAAATAAATTTTTTACAGTCAAAGAAAACCAGAGGATTGAGAATTCTTATACATAGAACAATTTCATTTGTAGTCTTAGATGTAGTATCTGATTCTGAAGGGCGATATGTGATTGTCATGAATAATTTAACTATAAAGTGATTTTGATAAATATCTACACACCCAACGTGGATAATAAAGACTTCATCTAAAACGTATTTGTATCCATTCCTAATGTAAACACTCATAAAATTATAATGGCTGGTGACTTTAATTGTGTTTTAAATCCAGACCTGGATAGGTCTCCAGCCACAGGGGCAATGACATCTAACACTGAAAAAACAATTACACAGTTTGTAATTGATCACAACTTATCAGACCCCTGGACATTTCTAAATCCAAACTCAAGAGCATATTCATTTTACTCACCAGTACATCACTGTTACTCAAGAATTGATTATTTCTTTATAAATAACAATTTCTTGCTTACAATTAAATCTTGTAAGTATGACGCTATTGTTATCTCCGACCACGCCCCTTTGATCATGGAGCTCAAATCACTATGCCCTACATACTCCTATCACAGCTGGCATCTTAACCCACTTTTATTAGCAGACAAGAACTGTACAGAGTTTATATCCAAGCAAATTGATTTTTTTAGAGACAAATACATCCTCAGAGGTCTCTGCAGGAATACTCTGGGAAACTCTGAAGGCTTTCTTAAGAGGCCAGATTATTTCATATCTTTCCCACAAAAATTTATCGGAAAACAAGAAGGCAGTGAAATTAGCAGAATAGATCAAGAACATGCCAGGTGTACAAATGAGGCACTTCCTAGGAAAAGACAGGCTTTGCATTCAGTACTCAATCTCTTGACCACAACAGAAATGGAACAACTAATTTTTAAAATCACAACATCATTACTATGAACATGGAGAGAAGGCTAATAAGATCTTAGCTCAATAAATCCACAAGTACGAAGTTCACAATGCCACAGTACCAGTAATTACCAACACATACAGAGACAAAAACATTGACCATAAAATATAATGCACAAATTTAGAGACTATTATAAGACTTTATATTCTACTCAGTTTAAAGAAGAAAAGACACAACCAAATGTGTTGTTGGATGCATTACAGATACCACAACTAGATAAACCTCTGGCACTCTCAAAATGCTATAACTATACAGTATATACTAGATGCTATAAACTCACTTCAGAGTGGGAAAGCAGTAGGATCTGATGTCTACCCTGCTGAATTTTATAAAAATTTTTCAATTAAGTTAGCTCCCCTTTAATTAGCAACATTTAAAGAAGCTAGATACAATAAAATTCTACCTAAAACTTTGTCAAGCATTAATTACGGCCTTTCCTAAGAAAAATAAGGACTTACTACAATGTGCATCATACAGACCAATCTCACTTCTGAATAATGATGTTAAGATACTCTCCTTCCCTTTTATCATCACAGCAGTTTAAATACCTAGGGGTAAACATCACAAGTAAACAAAGCTCTTTATCAACAAAATTTTGCTGTCTGCATGGAAAAACTTAAGCAAGACTTGTATAGATGGTCTACCCTTCATCTCACTTTAGCTGGAAGAATTATCCTTCCTAAGCTTATTTTTCTATTTCAAAGCATTTCAATATACATTAACAGATCAATTTTAAGAAGTCAGATTTAATCATAACCTCATTTATTTGGAATTCAAAACATCCACGCATCCAAAGGGCGACCCTACAAAGACCTAAGGCAGAAGGTGGCATGGCTGTACCCAACTTTCAAATTTTATTACTGGGTGGCATATATACAAGCCATTAAAACCTGGACATTGACACAAATAGATGAACATACACAGCCCTGGTCCACAATAGAAAAATCCTGCCATACTACTTTATATTCCTTGCTTTGTAACACAGTAAATACAAGTTATCACCAATATACTAATAACCCAACTGTGCTTCATTCACTTAGAATATGGAACCAATGTAGGAAGTACTTCAAAACAGAGAAGCTTTTATCTGTGGCACATCTTCATGATAACCACCTTTTTCCACCCTCTCAAACATACACAGTTTTTAATGACTGTAAAACATACGGGATTAAATCACTTAGAGATTTGTACATACTGTAGATAACGTCTTTGCATCCTATGAATAGTTACACTCCAAATTTAACTTTCCATCAACACAACTCTTTCACTACCTTCAAATTAGAAACTCTGCTAAACAAAATCTGTTCAATTTTCCTCACCTCCCTCCTACTTTTATTCCGGAAGAAATATTGATCAGTCTTGAGGACTCAGACAGCATTTCTGTAATATATAAAAATATTATGAAGCCCCTCTCTTGGGTGGAGTGGTGGCTCTGAGGCTAGGGATTTGCACTGGCAATCGGAAGGTTGCTGGTTCGAAATCCAGAAAATGCCAAAAGTGACTCTACTTCATTGGGCCCTTGAGCAAGGCCTTTAACCTGCAATTGCTCCATTCTGGGTATGACACTAATCTGCATCCAGCCGGCATGTAGGCCATCCAACCTGCAAGAAAAAACCTGGGGGGTGGTGGCAGAATCTCCATAAAAAACCTCACACTAGTTCCATTCTATCTGACCTAGTGTGGTGCTGAGGTGTCACCCATTGCATGGCTGCACTCAGGTCCTAATCTGGGGGATCCTGAGTTGGTTTGTCATGTGGTGGGTGCGGCAATGCACTGCATGAGCGCATGCTCCTAACCGCTCTATCTCGCTTTCCCTTTCAATGATCCCAGAGTACAGTGGGAAAAGGATTGCTTATTCAAGATTTCAGAAAAGGAGTGCAAGGCAGCCATGCACAGAATTCACTCTAGTTCCATATGTGCAAAGCATACAATTATTCAACTTAAAATCTTTTATCAGATACATCAGTCTCTTTTAAAATTGTCCAAAATGTTTCCAGGGCAAGATCCAACCTGCAAATGTTGCAATCAAGTTCAGAAGGAAGCGGTCGCTCCAGCTGAGCGATCATGGAGCTGGAGTGACTGGAGAAGAAGGGCGGCTGGCCGCATAAGGCCAAGAAGGCAGCGGGAGCCGGAAGGCTTGTATGTAGAAGCCCTAATGCAAGCGTCCTGGCCATTGGGTTTAAAGCCAAGTCTCGATCGGGAGAGTGCAACCGAAGCCAGGGATCAGGGAGCCTCCAGATCAGTCATGTGGAGAGAAGGCCAGCTGCAGAAGGGCGACTCTCCGGTTGCATGGCCCAAATGGGAGAAGCAGGAGAGCCGCCTGGTAAAAGAAGCACCAGGCTTTGTGTTGTTTTTAAGGGATTGCTTCTAGCATTATTTTAACCACGTCATTTTAAAGGATTGTTTTTTTCTTCTGTTTATTGAATTTTTAACCTCCACAAGAACACCTGCTTTTTAAGGATTATTTAATGACTTTGGAGGCACTGCACTTTATTTATTCTGAATACTTTGTTTTTAATAAAAGCACTTGACACCTTTTTACACCATCCCCTTGCTCCACTGTTATGCCTCACTGCCAAGCTCATCGGTAACATTACCGACGGTGCAGGGTTCAAGGGCTCCCAAAAAGCAAGATGGGAGCGTGGAGCGAACCCACATTGTCACATTAATCAATACCATTTTAGAATAAGCATTTAAATTAGGGGGAAAAGGATTGGTTTCCCTTTTTTTCCCCTACTCTTAAAGCTGTACCATGTCTGTTGGCCTAGATCTCTTTCTCATGGGTGATGGTTGATTTGAACTTAGTTTTGTCAAGTTTGACTTGCTTGTATGGAATGTTACTTGCTTTTAATAAAGTTAATAAAATGTTATAAATTACAGTCTAGTCAATTTGTAAAAAAATTAGAAATACAATTAGAATGTTTGGTTATATTGTAAAACTTTTTGAACATAAAATAAGGGACATCATGCTCAGACAGTATGCTCAGTACCACTCAACACTCTTAAAGACGTGAAATGAGATTGACTGACTCTATGCTGTACACTTGCTTTAAATTCAGTTTGCTCATTAAGCTGTTTTTTGGTTTTGTGTATTAAATAGGCTACTGAAAATACCAAAGTAAAGCAAACCATACTACCCAAAGTGAATTAAAAAAACCAATATAATTTTTTAACTAATGCAATAATGAACAGTATCATGCTTTGTCTACAACAGCATCATTTAAACAACTGTTGTTTCAGACACCTACAAATGTCTAACAATAAATAACCATTTAAAATGTTGTAGTATCAGGTTATGTTCTCTTAACCAACTAAACACAGTTACTGTATGGACAATACACATGAACTACACATTTTCTCTGTTCATTATTATTTAACCATACAATTATTACCAAAACAATAGATGAAAAAGTATTACACATGCAAGTTTCATGCATACATTTACATACAATACAAAGGGTGAATTATGACAAAAGTTAAAAATCATTTTAAAGGAGATCTCTTAGCTATATTCATTAAATATAAAAATGCAATTTGACTTTAAGCACAATAATAATGTATGTTACATTCATCTTCATGGCTTCCCTTGAACCTTCTTATAAGTTGCTAGTTTCAGTTTAAATTTGTAAACAGTCGAAAATTAAAGATAGTTAAGTCTGTAATGAATAATCCAGATTGTAATGACATAATGATTGCATCCACAAATATCTCTGCAAATTAAATCCTCCACACTGTATTATATAATCATGCCTGTTAAAGAAACACAATCCAAACTGGTGTAAAATGTGAAAATACAAAAAATGTTAATCTTAAAAAAAATATATACATGTTTAGCAAAATAACCTTCAACTATGTATGTGGTGCATAAACCAATTCACACAGCTACTCAAATAGGTTACTAAAGGAAGGGTGGATTTAATTTGAAATAATCCATATCATATGGTTTTTCTGTGTTATCATTTTGGTAAAATCTTGGCACAATCACATACCTAAATCAACCTAACAGTGTGCTTGGGTGAGCTAAGATTCTTAGAAATGTACACTCCTGCTCAGGATCTATATTCCATTTCAGTCAAATTAAGCTGGCAGCACCGTGAGGATTATGCTTTTCGATTTCTCCAGTGTTTTCAAACCCATCCAGCCTTCCTGTTAAGGGATACACTCAGGGATATGCAGGTTGAGTCAGATATATTGTACTTATTTTCCAACTCTCTTTCCTCAGATTTGTCTCTAAGCATCACTCTGGAAGATGTCACCCCTTCACCATCATCCATGGTCAGGTATCTTGCCGTGACTCTGGACAACTCACTCTCATTCATTAAACATTTATCTTCAAAAACCCAGTCATGTCACTTCTTTCTTCATAATATGCAGAGCATTTGACATCTCCTCACTAATTATGCCACACATCTCCTTGTCTAGACACTGGTTCTCTCTGCTGGACTATTGCAATTCTCTTCTGGCGTGACATCCTTCAGTTGCAATCAGACCTCTCCTCTCCTCTAGAATGCAGCTGCTCATCTGGGGTTCTCTGTTCCTTCTTTCACTCCTTCTACTCCTCTCCTTCTGTCTCTCCATTGGCTTCCTGTTGCTGCAAGAATCCAGTTCTAAACTCATCTTGACCTACAGCTCCCTGCATTGTTCTATTCCTCAATATCTCCAATCTTCTTGGTCTCTCCAAGAAGTCTCCAATCTGCCCCTGTGCATCTGCTGACCATTCCTCCTTTTCCCAGATATGCCAATACTGGATAATGCTTCTCCAATCTAATTCCAAAGGTGTGGAATGATCTCTCTTTATATATTCGAACAGCAACCAATTTACTTTGTTTAAGAGCCTTTTGAAAGCACATCTTTTTATTAAATATTTTGGGACTGCTTAGTTTCTGTCCTACAGGGTAGCTATTGTTGCACTAACAAAGAGTTTAGGATACAGATTTTTTGTATATAAATAAATTGTATTATTATTGTTATTATTAGTAGTATTGTAGCTTCAATTATAATTGTTATTCTAATTCCCTTGTGTTTGCTTTTTATCTTTTTTTTATCTCTGTTGCTTTTAATCCTTGCACCTTTATTCTTGTATGTATTTAACTTGCTTTGAAAGATGCCCTGGACAAAGGTGCATGCTAAATAAAAATAATAATATGTATATGAAGTTTATCCTATGCAGTGTAGTGTGCTTTCCCTTAAAAAAAAAAATTAAATTAATTTAGAGTTTTAGGTCACAGGGTTACACTTCATTTTCTTGGCAAGGCTTCACACCACTATTGCTTCATCTTAACCACCTGACCTGAAAAGATACTGAAAGGAGTTTTCTAGGTTAAGATAACATCAATGAATTGCATGGCAGTACAAGTTGAGCCAAAAAGAAGTACCACATTTATACGTATATTCTACAAAAACACTACCAGATAAAATAAATTTCATTATGGCCACATCCTTGAGGGCTTCAAGGTTTTGGAGGTCTGTGTGTGTATACCTTCGACCTGAAATAGCCCCACAAGAAGAAATCGCACGGAGTGAGATCAGGTGAATGAATGTAAATGCCACCGGACATCGCTGCTCAGGGAGAGCAGCTTCTCTGGAAACATTTCCTGCAAAACTTGCATGGATCTCCACATCGTATGAGCTGTTGCTCCATCTTGTTGAAACCTGGCATCCACCACATCCATTTCTTCCAGTTTGGGTCACAAAAAGTTCTCTAGCATTGCAATGTAACATTCTGAAGTGACGATGACAGCTGCTCTCCCCTCCTCACAAAAGTAAGGCCCTACAATGCCAAATTCTGCAACAGCACACCAAACTGTAACATACTTACTGTGCAGGGGTCTTTGATTAAGTTCACGAGGATTGGTTTCAGTCCAATAACTAAAGTTTTGCTTATTTACGCAATCATTCCAATGGAAATGTGCTTCAATGCTGCACATGACAATGGCATCTTGATGAACAGTTTGCAGAATGTTCGCGCACAAATCTCTACGGTTCTCCCAGTCTCACTCAGCGAGTTCCTGCACTACCATCATTTTGTATGGATGGAAATTAAGGTCTTCATGCAAATTCCTCCTCAAAGACGCATTGGAAATGCCTAAGGCAGAAGCATGTTTGTGTGCTGAATGTCTAGGAGACTGCAAAATCGATGCCCTTACAGCTTAAGATATTTTCAGGCATACAGTCCAAGGACGGCCTGGAGATTTTCTGTTCAATTGTTTACCCATCTGTCTAAATTTAGCCACCCACTGAAGAATTGTTGTCTGATCTGGGACGTCACCATTAAGAGGAATGCTGAAGTGCGTTCAGAAGGCACGCTGGGTAGTGATGATGGACTCGTTGTTTTTGAAGAACGCTTTGACAGCGAAAGCACAGTGCACACTGGACCAAGGCCTGTTGCCAACTGAAAACTACAAAGGATCGCCTATCAAAGGACCCCAACCCACTCGGCTGCCTCTGACTCGCGCAATGACCTTGAGAATGTGGTACAGTACCTCGTTTTGGCTCACTATATGAATTTCTTTTCTGACGAGCAATGAGTTGTAAATGGATCTCTAAAAAGCATTTGAAATCTTACACATTATGTGCAATAATAAGAAAATTCAAATTATTCATTAAAATCAACTATCTGAAAGATGTTACATAAAACACAATTCTATCAGCGTAGCATATTAAAATAATTGTGTCTGTTTGTAATCTAGCATATATTAAGCTACATCAATTTTACATATATTAGGATTCTTAAAACTAATATGCATTTGAAGGTGTTAGAACAACAAAAAAATTACATCAAACAGTCTTTGTTTAAAACTCAATCAAAAATGCAACAAGCAGAATTCACTTAAAGTAACATTTATACAGAACTAAAACAAAACAGTGTTTTACAGATTGGAAATTAAAAAACAAAACACTTTCAATAATTAAATAAAAATTATATCAGTTGGTTTTCATATAAAACTGCACATTATGATGTGGTCTAAAACTATACATTATACATTTTATAATTTAATTTCAGAAAGTTCAGCCTGCAAACCTCATGTCTACAAGAATCTCCGAGTTATAAGATTTGTAAAATACCACAGCTACCAGACCACTGCCCCCTTCTTCCAACACCACTGTACCTTTTTACATTACTAACTTTCAAATACATTGTCTTCTTAAATTTCTCAACATAATTAGGCATAATGTGACATTTACGCACCACCTAAAACAAAGCAGAAATTTTGGTTTGTATTAAAAACACACTGAACTTAGTAACATTTCTAAACATGACTTTGCTAGATTAGAATTACCTGTTCACTCAGTTTTGAGTGTTTAATGGGAAAAAATGGAACATTACTATTTTACAAGTGCCAGGAAATAATAGTCAATAAAGACCTAACAAGTAAAAAGTCATTATATTGACTTGAAGAAAGAGTACACCTACACTTTTTCCATCTCTCTCTTTCATTTTTGTTTCTGCAACTACCTCATAGTGTGATAATGTATCATTGGAATATCTCACAAATCTTTTTTGCCTCAGAAAAGCTTGAACTCAAGGACACCAGTGGAAATTATGAGGAAGAGCATTTAAGACTGAAGTCAGGAAATAACTTTTCATAGAAATGGTTGTGGGAATCCAGAACAAACTACCGAGCCATATAGTTGAAGCTGAAACCTCAATAACCTTTAAGATATATGGATGAGATATTGGAACAACTTAGCTATTTGCTAAGTGAGATGGACTGAATGCTTTCCTCTTGTTTGTCAAACCTATTAAATTTTTTATGCACATTGCTTTAAATTTTCTACTGTAATTCATCTTTCTAGGTTTACATGCATGTTGCCATATGCAACATGTAAAATGCAAAGCTAGGCCATAATCTTGGAAATTTATATGGGTTTATTAGTTACATTTTCAAATGGAAATTTTAAGCAAACAAGATCCTCCAGTAATTGAAAGACTATGGATAAGGCATTATTTAGTGTTTCCACATAGGAAATATTTAAATATTGTCTTATTATTAAAGTGCACACAAAACCTTTATGTATCTTTGGTTTTCTTTGTGATGAACAAAAAAATCTTGTTGAGTACTGTACATCCATCCCCACATATTACAATGGTTTCATAAATTTAAATAGCCAAGAATTATTTTGAAAATACATGTAACAATGCAGGCAAATTCACAGATCTTAACAATTATCCTTAGGACTATGATCATGACAGACCAAGCAATTAATAATTAGGTTGATATATTGAAGGCAAGAAAAAAGAAAGAAAAAAAAGAAATCAAAGATCTGAAAAAAAAGTGTTAAATACAATCCTGTACAATCATAATATTGTGATTGCGCTTTTTTACCCAGTTAGATCCATATTTTGATTTTAGTAGTAAAAGAACAAATAACCAAGCTTTATATTTCTTTTTGATTTCATATTGTAAAGTGCAAGAACCAACGAGAAAAATGCCCGCTATGTCAGCAAAAAAAAAAAAAAAAAAAGATAAAATTTCCATTGTTGCCATTTTCAATCAGAGAAATATAATCAACCTCTGCACATCATGCATGTAAATTTAGTTTCTTAAATCATCTTATCCTAAATGAAAAAGTTACCTGAACAGAATTATTGGTGGTCATGACACTTCAAAAAAAGTGTGAAAGATTTTTCTGTTTTTAAAAAATTGTAAAACACTCATAAGAAGATGAATCTGAAGGAACGACTTCATCCATCACTCGATATTCAGGTGAACAGCACTGAAAAAAATAATAGCATACTTCAATGTAAACATTACCCTATAAAATGGTATTGTACAAAATGGGTATTTTATAATTGCTTTTAAGAAAATAAATAAAGTTTATTTGTAAAGCAACAACTACAAAAATGTCAGTTACCTAATCTTCTCACTTCAGTTGCTTAACATTCTGACAAAGACAATTCAAGACTTCCATTTTCTTATTGAACGTGAATAATACAGGAAAACAAAATATATGTGGTTTCAGATTTCAGTGCCAACAGACTTGTTTTTTAATTAAAATCAAGCACCCACATTGCTCAATTTCTTGCTTGGTATAAAACAAGAGTTCATAATGGTATGCTACCAAAGAAAACTCACAGATGTTAGAGATATGTATACTGATTGATCATCTCTGACTTTCAGTGATATTATCAGCTCTTTAGGATTTTGGCCCATTGCTCGATGACAACTCGTCCAGATCCTCTAGAAACAAAGTGATTTGTTTCTCGTCATTTTAATTCACCAACAGACGCATCAACATTATTCACCCCAATTTATTTTTCCATCATCCAGAAGAACATTACAACAGAGACTGCTGTGAAGCAACAGGCAAAGCAGTAAGCACCCTGGCAGAGAACACCTGATCATAGAGCAGATTTTAGATCAATAAAGTTACATCCAGAATAATTATTTTAATTTGACAGAAGCATCAACTTTAAGCTTAACAAATATAGAAATGAGTTAATCAGTTGCACCCATAGAAATCTCTTTTTCATGGAGATGAAAATGGCAAACAATTAGCAAATGCCAGATTAATTATTCAGTGAATAGTAAGATGATACTGACTCCACACTATTAAAAATATATGAATACTATTGTATTAACAGTGCATTAAAATCATTAATAATTGATAAAGTGGGTGACCAATTTGCATAAAATACTGCAGTTTATGCAGAAAACTTCTTTATTACACAGTGTAGTGGGTTCCTATTTGAAATAAAACAATAAAAATATAACTTCAACTTAAAGAAACAAATTACAGAAAGAAATACTTTCAAAACCATGTCAAACAATTACAAAAACAAAGTACGACTTTCAGGGAAACATGTAGGTAATTTTATCCATTACAAAATGAAGGTATGGGACTGTAAATAATGAGATTCAATCAAAGAAAAACAAAAACAGATAAAACAAATGCTAAATCTTGTGATTTTTCAGGAAGGAAGCATCCCCCCTTTTCACCAAAATGCCTGTTTGGCTTCAGTCAAGCAAAAACAAAGGAAAAGTGACTGGTATTACCCAAGGGTCCACCCCGACACGATTCCCATGCACCATAATAAAATAACTACTAACGAGCATTCAAAAAATAAAGTACTGCAAAAATACCCATATGTATGGAAAAGGAATTTTTCTTAAAAAGGCCATTTAGCACCAAGAAAGAAAGATCAATTTGCGTTTAAAACAAAGAACACAAATTCTCTAACTTTTTATGTGTCCAGACATTTCAGCCAGCTTTTAAATAAACACATCTACAAAATAAAGTCTGCAAAAATAAATTATTGTAAGTTGAAGAATTGTTATTTTAAAAAACATTTTCATCAAATTCCCACAAAGACAGTGAATCTAAGTGAATGTCAAGTGTAGAAGAAAAATTTTAGTGCTTTTGCCTTAATGGGAGTGATGGAAGTGCTGTGGAATAGCCTACAAAGAAAAAGTAAGGTTAAAATGCAACACCTTTGTAAACTGTATTGTGCACGATAAGAAAGGGGCGGCATGGTGGCACAGTGGTAGCGCTGCTGCCTCGCAGTAAGGAGACCTGAGTTCGCTTCCTGGGTCCTCCCTGTGTGGAGTTTGCATGTTCTCCCCGTGTCTGCATGTACTCCGGGTGCTCCAGTTTCCTCCCACAGTCCAAAGACATGCAGGTTTGGTGCATTGGCAACCCTAAATTGTCCCTAGTGTGTGTGTGTGTGTCCTGCAGTGGGCTGGCACCCTGCCCCGGGTTTGTTCCTGCCTTGTGCTTTGTGTTGACTGGGATTGGCTCCAGAAGACCCCGTGTCCCATTGTAGCGAGTTGGATAATGACTGACTGATGATAAGAAAGAGTGGAATGATAAACATGTTAAATTGCACGTATGCAAGAAACTGCAAAGGCTCAATGGGGAATGCACTTTAACCAATCAGAATAAAGGAGATAAAATATACAATACTGAGCAGTATGTGCATGTTAGAAATAAGCAAATCAATGAAGTATTGTGCTACATGGTTAATCCATGCTCCTGAAAGGACCAATTAGTAAAAATGTTAACATTATATCACATGTTGTGTACACTTATTCTGATAACAAAGTGGTTATAAATAAGATCCTGTGCCTCTGTTCAAAGTATCCTGCCCGCAACACAGCTGGCCACAGGGCTGCTCCCTTTTCATGAGAAGAAAATAAATGCACACTGACAAGCTTCCTCCTGCCTGGGTTTTCTTCTGTCATACTTTCTTCCACACAAGGATTTCTGACATGACTGGACAGTTTCATTCATGACAACGGCTCTGCTGTACTTTTGCAAAAGCACATGGAAAGCTTCTGTGAAGTTTATTAGCTCTATAATTACATGCTGGACATCTTTAGGGAAAGAATGTGTATTCAAAAAGTAAGTAATGAATTTAAATATTATTCAAGAAGAAGCAGTTAACCAAAAAAAAAAAAAAAAGTCTTTACATAGCATCTTTCCATACTCCATGACTATTGTACTGACTGGTTACATGTGGACTTTGTTAATGGTGGGGAACAGAACTAGTAGTAGTCAGTATGCTGAACATCTTGCAAGTGTATTTGGTCAAGGAGGACTTGGGTCTATAAGCACCCCAGGCAAGCAAAAAAACATCACCTACATCAACGACCAACCCCACAAGAGCTTATGTTATTGATCTCAACCTATGTTAAATATGACAAATAGAACCACTTTAACATTGTTGTGACTGGATGAATAAATGAGCTCTAGTGAGAAACATTCCAAGTTAATGAACTGTGGTACTCCATTATGAGAATGTTAGTTAGTCAGGGTCAAACATTTTTAAAGAACTTTATGATACTGTATTTAAGATAAAATTGACATGTGACAATGGGATATACAATATAAGAAGTCATTTCATTTTTATTTATCAAATGGTCTTGGCATCAGCAATTTTTGATTTTGACAAAATTATGTATGAATTGACCCTTTTACCAGAGCTCAGAAATATGTTTTATTTATTCAAAAAAATACCCTTGGTATAGACACAATTCACAGTGTACAGTGTTTAAAAAAAAAAAAACTTTATAATGTGTTTTCTTATGAATTGTAAGTTTCACATCAAAGCTACACTGCTCAGCTACATACAATTGGAACGCTCAAAAAGAGTACTTTTTAATTGTATGGTAAAATTTAAATTTGTGCAAGTCTGAGGTTTTTTTTCAGTCGTCATTATTCATCTCACAAAATGCATTTCTTTTACTACATTTGGCTGTAAAAAAAATAATAATGAAGGGCTTGGAATAACAAGTTATTTTGAAACATATATGCATGGATAATACTTGTATTTAAAAAAAATGGCCTGTTACTTGGTTCCCTTTATGAGACAACTACACCAAAAGTGACATTTTTTCTTTAAGAAATAGTTTTTAAGCCTCAGAAAAAAACATACAGGGAGAGGAATATCATTTTTTACTTAATTGTTAATAATGTACTGTGTATCTGACTTCAAACCAAGAGAACTGTGTTGTTATTCAATGTGTTTAGGACCTGAAATTAGTTCAGATCACCATGCATCTATCTGCAGTGAAGAAAAATATCTATATCTCAAATAGAACTTTTACTCTTTAAAATAACCTCTGAAATATTTCAGAGCTCTGAAAGTTAAGATAACACAAGTCTCATAAGAAAACAAAAATGATGATGCAAAAACTTTAAAAATGTGTCGAAATAATACAGACTGACCCTAAGACAACATCATAACATTTGACACAATATGACAATACATGGAATTGCACCCACGCCACCTGCAATTTATTGATGTGTCAAAATAGACACGCAGCAATGAAACACATGCTAACCCTCAAAAGCACTAAAAGTTCATTTTGGTGGCTAAAGTTAAATGATATTCTGGGCAGATGAAATGAGAAAAATTTCAAAGCCTAATATTTAGGAGCCTATTTTGAATCTCACATTGAGTGGGAGTGGGCAGCGATAGAGCAGTTCGTTCACTTTTAAAGATTCAAACATAGACCCAAACTATTTTCAAAGTATTATTTACATGATTATTTTATAACAAACTGGCCCTGTGATGGCTTTGTGCCCAGGGCTGCCAGGATTGATTCCAGCACCCTGCCACTCTTGCACGGATTAAGCAGGACGGACAATGTTACCTTGTGCTCCTTATATTACAGTATTTTACATTTTTGTTAAAAATCACATGGTACCTACTAAACGCAAAGTGAAAGCAAGAACACACATCAATCTTTAGTTTCCCAAGCACTAAATTTTGTTTAATAATGTAAAAGTGTATTAACATTACAATGCCTTGACAGGTTTATCAGGGGCTCAAGAAGCCCATTCACTTCCCTCTGCAGCGCCCCAAACTCTCCAGACAAATCTCGTGCTTTGACAATCGCGAGCTGCACGCCTCAAAAGACACCCAGGCTTGTGTTTTCAATGAATTCGCATAGCATACAATAAAACACGATTACTATTAAAAGAGCGAAAAATGTAGTTTTCAGGTCCTTCTGCCAAATATAAATGCCGTGAATTTGAAACAACGAATGGCGTTCGAGGCCACCCTGCAGCTCCTAAAACACTTTACCATTACAGAAGTGATTTTGATTAGGCGAGCCACCAAGGAAGCGGAAAAAAACCGTTAGCCAACCGCTATAACGGGATTCGAGCCACCTTTTACAGAAACACCGTCATGCGAGATAGTGAAGAGGATATTGTGCAAAATTAGCTGTCTTATACAGAAGATAAGGGATTCACTACGAATTGTTCAGTAATGTCACCTGGAGTGAGAAATCATCTTAAAAATGGGAATGGGGTACTCACCTTCTTGCTTTTCTTAAATGTCCACGTATCGAAGGCGGTTGCGACACAGTAAATAAAACTAATCCCTGACGAATGAACAGCAACTGTCGACCCGCGTATTTTCTTTGTGCACGTTGATGTCTACTTTGACATTCCTTTTTTTGCAAAATATGCTTTGTCTTTTACGGCTCCATCCCGATTCACAGTAAATGCCGCTCAAGGATTTCCGGCCCACATGCTTAAAGGGCTCGTCTGGGAAACACGAGCTGTTACTTAGCATTGGTTCCCAGGACGTGCTACACGCGCGTAGCACTGCATTCTGAAACCTACTTCATCCAGTGCAGGGGAGGGCGCCAATCCGGGCGGCATTATGGGCAAGGCAGGAAAGCATTGCAGGGCTCACTAAAACACACCGTGCCATCGTTTTCTGCCACACAGCTTTATTTCAAATGTTACTACAATACTACTCGTATGTAAAAATAAAACGAAAGGAATGACCCTCTGCCATCAATATCAACAGCCCCATGTGTCACCCATTTCAGTGTCACCATCTCCCCTTCACTGAACTTTGATTCACCTTTTTCAACTTCCTTTACCCCTAGTCATTCCTTTCCGCTACACCCTATACTTTCTGTGAGACAAGAGGAGGTACAAAAAGATTTCAAGAATCAGAATCTCATCTGGTACACTTAGATATTGTGCAGATCAGTTAGCATCTGTTTTTACTGACATATTTAATACTTCACTGCAGCTGGGCAAAACTGTAGACTGCTTTAAGGTAGCCACTATCGTTCCAGTCTCCAAGAAGGATACAATCTCTGAAAAAAAATATAGGCCAATTGGTTTGACCTCAGTGGTTATGAAAGTATTTGAAAGTCTCATGATTCCTACCCAAGACCATCACTGACCCTCTCTTTGATCCACTTCAGTTTGCACATAGAGCAAACCACTCAGTTAATTTATGCTTCCTCTACAGTCTTCAGCACCTGGACTTGCCTAACACTTACTGTATCTGAGGGTCTTTTTTGTGGATTTCTATTCAGCCTTCAATATAATTGTTCCAGAGTTGCTTCAGAATAAACTAATCCAGTTAGGTGTACCCTATGGTGTCTGTCAGTAGATTATGAGTTTCTTGACAGGTAGGAAGCAGACTAGGCCCTTGTATGTCAAATCCATTGTCAATTAACATAGCCTCCCCCAACCAAGGCTGTGTCCTTTGACCCCTCCTGTTTTTTCACTTTATACAAATGACTGTACATCTAGGGACAAATCTGTAAAAATCCTATAGTTTGGAGATGACACAACTGTAGTGGGTCTCATTTCCAATAATGACATGTCTTCCTATCAAAGAGAGGTGGGCTGTCTTGTAGAATTGTGTTCTTGTAACAATTTGGAGCTCAGTCCTATTAAGACAGTGGAAATACACAATACAATACAATATAATTTATTTTTGTACAGCCAAAAATCACACAAGGAGTGCCTCAATAGGCTTTAACATGCCCTGCCTCATGACAGCCTCACAGCCTTGACTCTCTAAGAAGACAAGGAAAAACTCCCAAAAAACCCTTGTAGGGAAAAAATGGAAGATACCTTGGGAAAGGCAGTTCAAAGAGAGACCCCTTTCCAGGTAGGTTGGGCGTGCAGTGGGTGTCAAAATAAAGGGGTCAATACAATACAATATACAGAACAGAACACAAGTAAACCTCAATACAGTATAAAAATCAAAATATTACAAGTATGGAGCAGAATTTAACAGAAGATGATATCACATAATATGATTTGGATTTGTTTAGTGTTTTGGAGACCTCAGCCATCAAGCTGCCTCCCCCATTTGGCCATTCCACAGCTGAGACAGTGCTGGGCCAGCCAATCCGATGAAAGGACCCATCTACCCAATGATTCCTGCGATCCTCCATCAGGGATGACTTTACCTTAGGCAGGCAAAACAACTTGGCAGGTGGGCTGTGGCACCAAGTGCCACATTTGAGTTCCGAGAAGAGAAACAGAATAGGTGAGGGTTAGTAACAAATTCTAACTATCATGTTAATTATGTTTTAGTGCTAATGACCAACAACAGAGATGCAGTCTGTACAGTTAATCAGCAGCTCTAGTCAGGATATGCTAAACTGAGGTAGTGAGTCTTCAGCTGGGATTTGAAAACTGAGACATAAGTTAAGAAATAAGGATTGATTTCTGCCGACAGGTCATTAACTGTCCACTTTTGCAAATTAATAATAATAAAATAATTCATTACATTTATATAGCGCTTTTCTCAGTACTCAAAGCACTATCCACACAGGGAGGAACCGGGAAGCGAACCCACAATCTTCCACAGTCTCCTTACTGCAAAGCAGCAAATTAATAGCCAGACTGTGTCTGTGGTTCAGTAATTTAAATTTCCTTGGGACTACTTTCACTAATGCATTAAAATGGGGCATGCACATCACCTCCATCATCAAGAAGGCCAAGACAGAGATTGTTTTTCCTTCACTAGCTTAAGAAGCTTGGCATATCAAGGCGTATATTGTTAAATTTTTACTCAGCTATCATTGAGAGTATTGTGATCTCCTCAATCACTGTTTGGGTTCCTTCTGGCTCCTCTCTTTCTAAGACTCAGTGATTTGTTCAGCTGAATTTGAGAGCAGTAAAGATTGCAACTGACTCCACCCATCCCAGCAGCCATCTGTTAATTAAATTGCCATCACAGAGGAGGTACAGGATTATTGCGACCCAAAATACATGCCATCTCTGCAGCTTCTTTCCTCAAAGTATTCAGATCTTAAATATACTCAAATAGGGTTACTCCTAACTGCTTTTGCAATATATAACTGGTAACTGTGTTGTTTGTCTATTCATAAATACTTCATACTTACCCAACTTGTTTGATATGTATATTATTTTGTATAGTTTTTGTCTTTATTTGAGTTAACTATTGAAGTTTGTAAATGCCTTGTTCAAGAAATTGTTGTATTTCTATAGTGATTTGCACAGTGTCAGGTAAAGAGTGGTTTGAAACTGTGTTGTCTTGAGTTGGTATTGTTTTGTATTCCATGTTTTGCCCCTAACCAAAATCAATTCTGGTATGTTTCACATGCTAGCAATAAAGTGATTCTGATTCTGAATGAAAAACATTGCAGGCTTTAAATAGTTAATTTGCAAATCAGATGTGAGAAGTGTGGAGAGGGCTAATGAGTTAAATAATCTCTTTAACAGATTTGACTGTGAACATCCTGCTCACAGTTTACCCATCCTGGTGCCAGGGTAACCAGTTGAAGTTTAACTTCTCCTTGTGCTCCCTCTACAGACCACATTACTCTGCCAGGCCAAGTACCATCATCTACATAATCACTTTCATCCTTTCTATTTCACACTTCTGCATACCAACTGCCAGTGTCTCCATCTTACAATGACTTACACCCACCATTCTGCCAACTTCTCAGCTACCAATGATTGACTTTCACAGTGGACCAGGTGAAGAAAAACTACAGAAACTTAGCATAAAGCTGAGCTAATGGTGTTAACCCCAATGTATTGAAGGAGTGCACAGGCAACTGTGTGTAGTCTTTCAGGGCATCTTCAAACTGAGTCTGATCCTACAAAGCTTTCCAGCTGTATGGAAAACATGTCCCCAAGATAGTGCAGCTGAATGTCTTAAGTAACTATTGCCCAGTGGCTCTGACTGCACACATGATGAAGACCTTTGAAAGGCTAATTTTGCTTCACTTGCAACCCCTGATCAGAATAGCACTGGACCCTCTGTAGATTGCCTAGCTGGGGTTGACAATAGGGGTGAACATAGGGGTGGACAATACTGTCATCTATCTGCTGAACAGAGTCTACTCCCATCTGGAGAAACAGGGCAGTAGGGTGAGGATATTGTTTTTCCACTTCTCTAGTGCATTAAACACCAAACAGTCCAAACTGCTGGAGGAGAAGCTCCGATAAATGAGTGTTGATTCTACCACTGTGTCCTGGATTCTGGACTGCGTAACTTTCATACCAACAGTTTGTGAGGCTTAAGTACTGTGTATCTAACATGGTCATGACTAGCATAGGGGTTCCACAGGGATTTGTATTGGCTCCATTCTTGTTTACCCTGTACAATTCAGACTTTAGATGCAATACCAAAATGCTGTCATCTACAGAGGTTTCCTGATGACACAACCATAGTTGGGTTTATCAGCAGGAGAATGAATACTGGACACTTGTGGAGGACTTGCTGCAAATTGAACCACCTGCAGCTCAACATCAGCAAGACAAAGGAGACAATGATAGCCATCTCAAGCCCACTCTGCCCCCAAGTTCTCATTGATGGTGAAGATGTGAAGGTAACGACATGCAAATTCCTCAGGGTGCATCTGAATGTCAGAACTGACTTGAGCACCCACACAAAGTCTGCATACAGAAAGGATCAGAGTTGTTTCTTGAGGAGGTTGAGCTTGTTTGGTATATGCAGGTCACTCTTACATGTTTCCTACCACTCTATGGTGAGCACTGTGTTTTTCCATGCATTAATGTGCTGAGGAAATGGCATTAGTATATTAGTAAATTAGTATAATTAGCATTATATCCACTCCATCATCATCTATCATCTCCAGACAGAGGAGCAGCTTCAGCAACAGACTGCTGTCACTGTCCTGCTCCACTGACAGACTGAGATCATTCATCCCCCACACTATGCGACTCTTCAATACCACCCGGGGGGGTAAACGTTAACATTATTCAAAGTTATTGTCTGCCTGTATATTTTCTTTATCAGTATGCTGCTGCTGGAGTATGTGAATTTCCCCTTGGGATTAATAAAGTATCTATCTATCTAGTGCAAGTGATGCTGACACCAACATCAACAACATTTATTTCTATAGCACATTTTCATATAAATGATGTAGGCCAAAGTGCTTTACAAGGTGTCAAAGTAGTAATTACATGCAAAGAAAAACAAATTAAAATTAGACAAGAAAAAAATGCATAAACAATCATTTTCTAACCTGCTTAGTCCTGAACAGGGTCACAGGGGTCTGCTGGAGCCTATCCCAGCCAGCATAGGACACAAGGCAGGAAGAAACCCTGGACAGGGCACCACTCCACCGCAGGGTGAACATACACACCCCAATCACACATTAGGGCCAATTTAGTGTCGCCAGTTCATCTAACCTGCATATCTTTGGACTGTGGGAGGAAACCAGAGCACCCGGAGGAAACCCATACAGACATAGGGCGAATATTCAAACTCCACTCACGGAGGACCCGGGACATGAACCCTAGTCTCCTTACTGAGAGGCAGCAGCGCTACCACTGCGCCACCCAATGAATAAACAATATACAAAAAATCGTGTACACTTACATAAGACAGATATGTAATTATAAGAGAAATAGAGTCTTTAAATGTACAATTTAGTCTGTTAATAAGGTCATTTTTCCAGGTTGGACAGAAAAAAATTAATCAAAAAATTAAAAACTCTAATTAAGCTGGAGAAAAAAACAAAAATTTGTAGAGGTTCCAGGCAAAAGACCACCTAACCCCCACTGAGCATTCTGCCTAACATAAATGTTCTTACGTAGTTCTTTATTGTTTTTTTAAGGCTTAGTCTTAGAAGATTCAACACAGTGGGTCTCTTAGCAGTTTGGAGTATCCTTTTTCATTTAAACATTCAAACATAGAAATCCTTAGGAAACAGAGGCGACCCTGACCCTTCCTGTATACAGACACTGTGTTGGTGCTCCATTCAAGTCTGTTGTTCAGATGCACCCTTAGGAATTTGTATGACTTTATTCAGATGGTGGTGGCACAGAACATCACCATGGAAGAATTGGAAAAGAAAACAAAGAAAAATAAAGAATAGTAAAGATTACAGAAAACATGTGCTGATACATTGGACAGAGATGTCCCAGTGTTGTTTACATCGACTCTGAGAAACTTCAAAAAGTCAGAAGCTTAAAGTGAAAGCATTGAGTAGAGAGAAGAAGGAGAAGGAGAAGAAGAGGAGGAGGAGGAAGAACACAATCCCCAAGGAGACCCATGGCATGAGATGCAGCAATCTCACCTCAAGAGACTGAACGCCACACACATCGGGTTTATTGGCTAACACTGTCTATGACAGCTCCTGAAATATCCCAAGCTGTATTTATTGATTTGCCACACCAGTTAATTTGTATTTGCATCTTGTAAGTTTGGCATATTAAGAATATTTAGGATATTTAAAGACTATAATGACTGAGTACAAGATTATTCCCTACTCCCCTTGCTTGGCTTGAATTCTGTCTTGCCATCTGGGGTATAGAGAAAACAGGAGACATACTCTAATAAGGGAAGTGAAGTACAGTAGCAGTCCGTGCTGGATGAAGTCGGATCAATAGTCCCAGGATGCAAATGTGTTGCTGCTGCAGGCTGTGTCTCCTTCCACGCCAGGTGAGTGGATTGAACAGAGAACAACAGTTGGAGTGAAGGACATATCTGTGGGTCTATATAACAATGTTAGGATAGGGTCACCCCAAAACCCTTCTATGATAAAACATTAGCATATGCAGTTCTATTTTAATCTGATTTACCCTTGAAATAGGGTGTGTCTGCCTTCTGTGCTTGTAACTGGCTAGAGATGCATATGTGTCATGAAAAGTGGCTACTCTATATGATGCTAGTGAAAAGTACATTGTACAAGGTGGATGACTTTGTATGCAAATCGTCTTTTTCATGTATAATATGATTTGTCTACTAAAGATTTGCACTGAAGTCTAAGTTATGAACACAGACCTCGGCATTCAAGTTTGTAGTGCACCATCTACTGGAATGTATTTTGTAATGCATGTGGTAAATCACATTGTATTCGTCATTCTAACAGATGGGCAGCATAGTGGCGCAGTGGGTAGCGCTGCTGCCTCGCAGTTAGGAGACCTGGGTTCGTTTCCTGGGTCCTCCGTGCGTGGAGTTTGTATGTTCTCCCCTTGTCTGCGTGGGTTTCCTCCGGGTACTCCGGTTTCCTCCCACAGTCCAGACATGCAGGTTAGGTGCAGTGGCGGTTCTAAATTGTCCCTAGTGTGTGCTTGGTGTGTGTGTCCACGCACGCCCTGCAGTGGGCTGGCGCCCTGCCCAGGGTTTGTTTCCTGCCTTGCGCCCTGTGTTGACTGGGATTGGCTCCGGCATACCCCCGTGACCCTGTGGTTGGGATATAGCGGGTTAGATAATGGATGGATGGATTTTAACAGATGGCATATCACAAAACATTTGTAGTAATAAAATACATTAGTACAAATGTTTGTAATGCAACATTTATTTTAATAACAATGCAATGCATAGGGCTCCATTTTGGGATTCATAAAAGCATTGTTAATGTTTCTGATGCACCATCTGTTGGAATGACATATGCAATGAATTTTATTACGACAAATGTTTGTTGACAGCCTTACCACCAGCCTGCAGAAGTTCACCCCGGATACCACAGATCCCCGCAGCCATCAATACCCTCAGCTGGTTCACCACCTTGGTGAGATTGGATGGTTCACAGCTAAATGAAGGATCAGCCTCCAGAACCATAGCATTTCAAGCAATCTTTGCTTCCATTTGGGGAATGGGCATCATCCCAACTGACTGGAAAACAGAAAGGGAAGGGTGATCGCCTGGATTGTGGCCTCTACAGGAGGATAACACTGCTCTTAGTGCCAGGTAAGGTCCTTGCTAAGGGTCGTCCTCAATAGGATCCGTGATCACTTGCTCACCTACCAGTGACCGAAGCTGTCTGGTTTTACACTTAAGGAGTCTACCATTGACCGCATCCTGGCACTGAGGGTTCTCATGGAGCGCAAACACGAATATCTGCAGAATTTCTTTCCAGCCTTTGTTGATTTTCATAAAGCGTTAGACTCTGTTGATTGAGCTCCCCCAGAGATTGCTGGGTATCATGGTCAACCTGTATACTGGAACTGTGAGTGCTATGCAGTGTGGAGGCAGAACCTCTGTGTTTTTCCGTGTTGACTCTGTGGTTCATCAGAGGTGTGTTCTTATCCTACCTTGTTCAATGCTTGCATGGACTGGGTGTTAGGCAGGGTCATGAGGTCCACCGGCTGTGGGGCATCTGTTGGTGAAGAAAGATTCACTGATTTTGACATTGCAGATGATGCTGTGATCTTCGCGGAGTCAATGGAGGCTGTGATCAGGGCTCTCGAGAGACTGAGCAAGGAGTCTGAGTGTCTAGTCTTGCAAATGTCCTGGATAAAAATCAAAATCCAGGCCTTTAATGACCTCTTGGGCACAGCCATCAGCAGTGTGTCTATCTGCAGAGAGACTGTCGACCTTGTCGAGAGGTTTACAGTATGCACCTCGGCAGCAGCAGTCTCTGGTGACTCTACCTATAAAGTCAGTAGACAAATTCAAAGACTATGGCGGAGTCAAGAGGTTGCTGGAAAGGGGTGTGTGACACTCCCAATATCTTTGCAAGAGGACAAAGTTCCAAGTCTTTAGAGTCCTGGTGCTCCATATTTTGCTATATGGTTGCGAGACACAGACGCTATCCAGTGACCTGAGATGAAGACTGGACTCCTTCTGTACTGTGTCTCTTTGGAGAATCCTTGGGTATTGGTGGTTTGATTTTGTGTTGAGTGAGCTATTGCTCACAGAGTCCTGAATGAGGCACGTTACCTGCCTTGTGAGGGAGTGTCAGTTACAGAACTACAACCATGTGGTGCTGTTCCCTGAGGGTGATCCGGCTCGCTGGATCCTCATTGTTGAATTTCCGAGGGGCTGGACCAGACCAAGGGGATGCCCACCTAACACATGGCTGCAGCAGATAGAAGATGGTCATTTCCAGAGGGTGGTACTGGATTGTGTGTCTGTCTAGGGGGTTGCCAAATGGGATGCCAAGCTGTTTCATCGTGTGGTGGATGCGACAACATGCTGTACCACTGCATGCTCCAAAACCTGACCTGACCTGTTTGTGATGCTCCATCTTTTAGAATGACAGAGACACAGCAACTGGATGGACAAACAGACAGACACACGAACACTTATCCTTCTATTAAGATGGATATTCTAACTGACAGCAGTATACAAATCTAATGCATTGCATATTCCATAGCACCAGAGTAGGATTTCAGTATTCAGCAAACACAGGAGCACTAACAGGACCCTCTGATTACCACTAGGTATTTCGCACACTGACACAGGGGTTTTTCAGTACATTGAAGTTGCTGTCCTGGCAGTTCCCAGGTACTAAAAAACTGCTTAACCATTCTATCTGAGGACCAGTAGTTGAATCAAGTCAGCATTTCTCTCAAAGTAAACGAGGCCGTCTTTTGTTTTCCTCCCTTTCAGCTAAACGCTATGCTCCTGGCACCACTTGTGCTCCCTCTTGGCTTCTGCTGCGGGGCAGAATGTGCTCTTAAGAGAGGTCAGTATGTCATCTGGAAACTTGACTGCAGTGTGTTTTGCTTGAGCCCCTTCAGTTGTGTGTTTCAGCTGGGATGTGTGTATTAGTATTAAACAATGAAAGTCTTTATATTTTCTAGGCATACATTTTAAGGCCAGCCTAAATGTTCTGATTCTTGCCTTGCACTCGCATCATACATTAAATGGAATACTAAGGCCAATCAATGTAACACAAATATGTCTAGAATGTGGGAGAAAAACCCACACAGACACGAGGAGAATGTTAAACTCTCCATAGACAGTGCCTTGGCACTAACTAAAATGCTGTAGCTGTGAGGCAGCAGTCCAACCCCTGCACCACTGTGCCACCTACACGGTCTAATATACGAGACCTGTAGATTTTGCTTCTTATAATAAATTCAACACAAGTAACTGAGCAAAGTTTACCCAAAAAATAGAATCCTTTTCAAATGCCATTTTTGAATTTCTGTGTTATGTTTTTAGCATTTTGTTAAGAAGCTGGCACAGCATACTTTGTGGAATGATCTCACATTTTACTAGTTTTGGTTTGTTGAGTGCAAGTTAAAAGTAAAATGCATAATCTGCACTCTTATTAATGTTTTATATGATCAGTTTTAGAGGACCCAGATGGCACCATAATTCAAGCTGATAAGAAATATGTGATCTGGTCCTGCTTCCTCCTCCTTTGAAGTTTGTCCCTCTGCTATATACACATCCCTCATTCTGTTCTTTTTTTGCACTGGAAAATCAGTGTAATGTGGGGTTAAAGATTCAGTCAAGCTTGGAGTATTTTTTTTGCATGTGATTAAACAAGATTTTCTCACCAAATTGTGGCTACTGTTCTGTGTAAGTGACTTCAAGGGTCTACTTGTGGATCTTCTTCTGTCTTCCCCCACTCTCTGGCTTTTTCATCAATCTCTTGTCATTTATGAGTTTGAAGTCAGTGTCACTCACAGGGATAATATAATATTCACGTCAGATTAATTTAGTTCAGGGCTGTGGGGAAAGTCTAGAGTCTATGCCAGCACCATCAGACACAATAAACCAAACCTGGGTGGGGCTCCAGTCCACCACAGGGGTCGACTCACATACAGGGCCAATATAGGACAAGCAGTGGCAAACAACTGTCATGAACATGACAGGCAGGACAGAAACTAGATAGACAAAATGGAGTTACTGGGAAGTGAACAAGTAGTAGTATTAATATTGTTACATGTACAGAGTACAGTGAAATTCTCACTTTCAACATGCAACCACTCTGATAAACAAGACTGTATTAAAGTATAGAACTTAATTTTAATGAATGAATGAATGAATGAATTAATGCAAATCAGCTTATCTGATGTTCTCCAGCTCCCATTCTTCTGTTTCTCAAATAAGTCTTTTTAATGTAAGTTCTAGCCTTGGTGGTAGCTCTTACCTGCGGCCTTCACCATTTTGATACACCGTGCCCCTGAGCTGGTCTCCTGTACATTGTAGGTCCATGCTGTTACCATCTAGTATGGTATACAATCAATTTCTTATTGAGATATCAGTAGCCTTATTAGCATTATGTTTACCCTCAGAAAAACAAGCTAAAACATTTAATTTCAAAAAGAAAAAAATGTTATTACATGTACAGAGACAGTGGAATACTAAAAATGACATAAATATGTTAGAAAAAATCTGTCTAGTGTGCACTGCTGTACTGATACAAATTTAGTACACATCTACATGTGATATGTTTTGAGACAGGCACCAACACACGACCTAACACGCACTTCTCTTATAATATTTTCCCTGTTGTTCGTGCATGAAAGGTTATGTGGAAGGATAAAATTGGAAATATATTAAAGAAAGAAATTTTGTCCTCACAATAGTAATAACTAATTAACCCAAAGAACCAGGCAGGAGGAAGCTTGTTCATTGCGTCTTTAATTATCTCTTCATGAAGAGGGTGCCCCCCATTACAGCAGTCTGCTAAGGCATAATACCCTGAGCAGAGGTGCCAAAGGAAAAGACACAGCAAAGTTACAGCCCCATATTTATAAACAACTGAATTTACATATCAGTGCTGAATTAATGCTTACAGAACATCTGACATTTAATCTGATTGGTTTATTAGCTTACACACCTCTTATACACCTAAATAAAAGTCTAATTTCTAGCTCTTATCCTTTTATGGAAACTGCACCCATGTCAACTAACAAGTCTTACAGTTACCTCTTCCTATTCATCATCGTGTAAAACATTCTATTTCCTTGTTGCTCACACCACCCTGGTTTACTTAACTCTTCATGCCACTTCTAAGATAAATGGACAGCATTTAATATGGACAGCATACCAAAATACTTCATAAGCAATAACTATGTTATGCTTAGATAACTATATTATTCTCTCACAGGTAGAATGTCAGTGCCTGATTCGCATGGTCGATATCCCCATTGTGTTATTGTAGGCTACCACAGTGTCAGGCTTAGTGACTTCCACATTTGCCCTGACATGAACGACAGTTGCTGCATTGTGAACAGTAACCAGGAAGCTAATGTCTTTTTTGTCCTTCTATTTGATTGCATTTTTGCCACACATGTACTTGTACCACAGTGAACTTTCAGGTGACCAAATGGATCATGGCGTATCATGGCTGTTCAATCAAAGAGTATTGTATGCATTAGTTTGACTATCCATGTCAACATCTGATGACCAAGTCACATTGTCATCACTATCGCTTGATTCAACTAATGTTCCAGTTTGTTTGTTCTAAAATTGGCTTTACAGCTTCTCATTTAAACACCATTACGTTTGGTTGAAGGTGCTGTCACACTCATGAATATTGATGAGTGGCAAAAGAAAGTGGCATAGAAATACAGTAGTCATGATTTTTTGCAGCACAATGTTATTTCATTCACTAGGTGGCAGAAGAACAATATCCCGAAAGTTATTTGGGCTTAACACTGTAAAGGGGATCCACATATCACTCCGGATTTAACTCAAGCTTAACCTCATTTACATAGAACTCCGAGCCCGAGTGATGCTCAGGGTTAACACCAAGGAGGAGGAAATACTGTACTAGTCAAGCCCCTAACATGCATAAAGTGTGCTGAGTCTTATATTGCTGAGGTGTCAGCTGATTCCAAAGAATTACTCCGGGCAGGGGATGTGCACCTAAAGTAGTCGAGGTGATGTTTTGCAAAATTATTGCTTCTTCTGGAATGTAAAGGTGTGGTTCGATCACTATTGACCACCAGCTAAGTGTTGGAAGCTGCACTACTCATAATTTAATACAAATGAATTTTTTTCATGCAAATGTTCACTTCAGTACATGCACTTATATAATGTATTTGCTTGCACTACATGAATGCATACATTGAAGCATGATGCAACATGAATAATGCACACCAAGCAATAGTAAGCAAGTACATACAATGTACAGTACAGTATAGCATCTAGTCTGGAAATACCAGACATACATACTTACTGATCCAGTAAAACTCCTGCATAGATATACGGATTATGAATTCTACCAATATCATAAACCATCTTCCCGCTTTTCTAAACCTGCATAATGCATGTTTTAGGGCTATGGTTGGTCAGAAGTAATCTGAACAGCATGAGATGCAAAGCAGGAACCAGCCCAACACATCTCTGGTAATCTCTGCGTCACAGTAACAACCATCCGTGCTTTTAGTTGCCATTAAACATGAGCTGAGCTATCTTCTGTACCAAAACACATTTAAGGTATCTAAACACAGCTAAACGAATGACAGTGAAGTTAGTGGCTAATGTCAATGGACACGATTTTGACAATTAAACCTGACACTGGGATAGCGGCATATTACTTCATGAGTGGGGAAGCAGATTGATGTCTTACAGCAGGTTCACAGGTCCCATCTAAATATAGAATGATCATGCCTAAGCTACAGCCCCTGGCAATTGATTCAGAATCTGAAATTGAGATGGTTTCTGTCCTTCTCTGGAGTCGACAAAGATAGATACAAGTCCTGGGTTGGAGCCATGAAGTTGGGAGAGTCAGTGGCCGGGAAAGTTCATTCAATGTGATTTGCCATGATTGTTTTTGTATATATGTGTCTAACAAATCTTTAGTACTAGGATGTTGTACTGTGTTAGCCATTATGAATGTAGAGAAAAGCCAAGCAAAATGACACCTTTTATTGGCTAACTAAAAAGATTACAATATGCAAGCTTTCGAGGCAACTCAGGCCCCTTCTTCAGGCAAGATGTAATCAAATCTTTATTTATAAAATCAAATCAAAATTTTATAAATCAAATTTATAACAAATCTTTGTAATTGCCAGCCCTCATATAGACAGATGTGACCTGGTGGGCACTGTCCACAACTACTTATTACATAGTCCTAGTGGGACATTTCTGTGCTGATATAGGGGGATAATAGAAATGTCTGGAGAGAGCCAACTTGACTTCAATACGACTGGTATATCTGTATTGCATTTTCATGCTTGTCATAGATTGTCCATGGCAAATGATATGCAGCTATGTTGTTTAATCAGAGAGGGTGGTAAATTTTTGGGATGTTGTGAATTTAAAGAATCCATGTTTCCATGTAACATAACCAAAGTGTCCCCAGGTGTGACTAAGAAGTATCAGCAGAACAACGTGCAAGCTTGAATGTCAGAGGTGTTTGGTTGGACATGGAGGAAGAGGGTAATGTATTACTGAGCCTTGGGTACTGGTCTCATATTATCAGGGATGTTCCAAGAAAGAGCGGAGAATGGCTGACCTCAACTGGGGATATTGTGGAGAGATACAAGGAACACTCTTGAGGAACTGAATTCTTTAGTGTGAAGCAGATAGCGTTATAAGTATGCTGTTCTGTCAGAATGCAGTTTCCTTCTGTCTTTCTGTAGGCAAGAGGAGAGTGTTGCCTGGGTTAACGTACTTGAAGGTATTTACTAAATGTGTGGTCAGATCAGATTGTGCAGCTGTAGCAGGAAGACTCCAAAGGTGAGCTGTTGCTATAGACCGATACTAGCCAGTGTGTGTGGACAGGTCCTTCCCACAGGGGATGTCCAGGTCATAACCTATTAGTAGAAGACCTGGAGGTAGAAATAAGAAAGACTGGAAGGATTATTTCTGGGTACAAGAAAGTGTATGCAGCCATGCTCAGTCTGATACCACAAATAGTAAAAGACAGAACTGCCAAATTAAATTGTTCTTAAATTTAATTTTCAGTGTTTTGATTTAGACAATCAACAGAGTGGTGCAAAATTGAAAAACAAGAATTTTGGATCAATCTTGATATATGATTTAAAGTAGACTGTATTTTAATGATTTCAGTGATCAAAACAATTGGCTTTGTGGATGAATTTTATTTGGAAAACATATGAAGTGTTACAGACTTTAGCAGCTCAAGCATGTCAAGAGAAAATGGAATACAAAAGATGGCACAAAAAGAGAAGAGAACCTTATCCATTGATTTGTTCATTTTCTAAAAACCCTTAATCCTATAGAGGAAAACACACATAAGCATGAGGACAGCATGCAAATTGCACACAGTTGGTAACAGACATGATTTGAAGCCAGTCTCCAACAGATGTGAGCAGAAAGCAGGAAAGAAGCTCTACTCAAGAAAATAATCTTTTAGCGCAAAAATGCATCCTCTAACAGGACAAATCTGATAACCTCTTACGTCAGTAATCAGGCAGGAGAAAAACTAATTTGTGTCATTTATTATACTTGAACAGGGAGCATTCTTCTACAACATGACCAGAACGGTCAAAATAGTAAGAGTAAAGGTCTACTGTATAAGCAACTGAATTTATATAACTGTCAATCAATGCATACATTTACTCTTGTTGGTTCGTTAGTTTACACCCAAATGATCTATATAAATAAAATTTTTTTTTATTATATTCTTATTCTTTCTATATCTTTAGGTTTAGCTATTATTCTTGAAATTTCTGTGTATGTGACAACTGTAAAATTGCGCTTACAGAACGACTGCTGATTTTTCAGTACATTTTGTGTATGACATCTTTGTCTTTGTTGCTCACTTGACTTTCATCTGATTTCCTGACTTGTCTGAACAGGTTTCTGACATGTATTAACCCTTTATGCTATTTCTTTCAGATGAATGCTAGATTTGAATATGGAAAGCAATATAAAACACTTTATCCTAAATGACTATGTGACCCCTAAGTCTTATTTTCCTTCCACAGCTGATCCAAGATCCTGAACATACTACACTCAATGACAAATATGGCAGCAATGAGATCAAGAGACTATTCCTAAAAGATATTTATCAATAACCACTATAGCACACCTATGACCACAAAGTCACAGCCTTCTCTTGATAGCCATCAAAGCTGTACAGCTTCAGAGAACATCCCTGACACTCAGCCTGCTAAAGCAGTAGGAGGAAGAAGCTGCAATGGGTAATTCTAGAATTTGCAAAAAGGTAAAGGGAGGTGGCGGATTTCAACAATGTATTAAAATTTTGCATCAGAATACTAAAATTGAAATAAACCTGCAGAAATACAAACATACAATTAGAGCAGTGCAGAAAGCTAGAAAAAAGTGTTGTGAAGAATCCTTAGATCCTAACATGCACAGAGTTGGAAAAACAAAACAGCAAAAATGAGGTGCAACACCTCCTAGTGTATTTTAGAAAGTCTTTCTTTTGTGTCTTGTGAGTTATGTTTTGGAGATAAACAGAAAACATGGTGAACAGTTCTGTATATAATTGTGCAGCTTAAGACAATTTAGCTATTAGTGAAACAAACGGGCTTGATGGACTGAATGGTGTCCTGTTGTTTATCAAATTTCTTATATTTTTTAAGCAAAATTAATGGTTTAGGAAACAGTATATAATGAATTGATCTGTACTGGATAACAATACATACCTAAAGATTTAGTTACTAGTAAGATTCTTGCATGTACAGTCAAATTCTTAATGTAACGTCCAACCAACATGCAACACATTATCACTCTCTGCCACCATGATAAGCAAGAATGGATTAAGCTATATACTATAAAATCCATACATTTCACAACGGACAAAATCTTGGAAAGATTTTCAAATAATACATAACAAACAAAAACACACTGATTAAGAAAATTCAATGTAGACATAAATATGTAATATAATTATTTATTGCATTATAACATACATTTTAAGAAATGCGGATTTGTACACTACAATCTTCAAGTGTAACATGTTATAAAATATTTAAGACTCAAAAACCAGGTCACTAAAAACTTTACCAGACAATCAAATACTTTTCTTCATTTTAAAAATAAAAAAGCACTCTTTTGACACAATTACAGAGGTGAAGGTGAAAGGAGGGGATTCCCCTCGACTTTATATTAGCACATATAACAATAGTAGAGGATTTTTTACTTGAACACAGCAAAACACACAAGTGCCTTTTCCATTCCTCACCTAATTGTGATAATTTTCTTTAACGAAAATGTACAATAGAAAGCCAATTGTCCTGAATCAGCTATCATGACTAGCTAGCTCCCACAGATTTCACAAAGGGGTAGGATATCACTTTAAAAATGTGTCACGTTTAGTAAATTCTAACAACATATGAAAATCAAGTATATATTGAAAAACACTAAGAATCTGAATTACTCATATGGGAAGACAAAAACCAAGCTGCTTAAGAAATTTTATTAAAGTTGCCTTTGATTAAATTCAATTTGAATAAGCAAAATCAGACGCATCTGTTTTGGCACACAGCTGGCTTTACGTTAATTAATCCGACATCTAAAAACTTTCTCAATCAATGGTACTCACTGTTGTAGACAAAAGGCACCCCAGCATCAAGAAAAATAAAATTTAGTAGTTTACTAAACAATAAAACTCCATTTGCTCATATAAAAATTGTGATTAAGAAATTTGCACCATTTAAATCAAAGCAGGGAAAAAACATTTTTAGCAGAGCTCATTTCAGTCTTTATAAGAACATAATTAACAAGAAATTAATGATTAGCATTATCAGCAATGATAAAACAATAATTTTAAAGACAGAAATCAGACAAATTCTGAAATTATTCTCAACATACAGTATTTTAAAGGCTCATCCTGAAAGTGCTTTTGGCTGAAGGCTGCTTCACACTGGACTTGACACTATTTTTCTTCCATTTATATACAGGACAGACCCTGGCTAGTCCAGGACCTCAGAGTGATTATTGCTTTTCAGGCGTACAAAACAATGAATGCCCCGCTGTGGCAGAGTCAACATATAATGCATATCCATACAATTGCATGATTATGGTGATATAACTTAAAGTGGAGAAAACTAAATTTTTTTTCTTCTCTTCTACTCCAACAGGCACTAAATTTTAACAGGTAGCCTAACAGGTCTAAGACTTTGGACATCTTAGGCCATTTATTTTAGTATGAATCTAAAGGTAAATATTACTCTGAAACGAAATATGTTTGCTTAAAAGACCACACTAAGTTTAAGCTCCATTGGCAATGTATTTAAAACAAAATGTAGATCGTTAAACGGTCATGTTCCCAATTTCTGTCTCACATATCTGTTATGTGAAGATTTCCAAGCCTCTCACTTTGTTCTTCTGCTAATTTTGTGTAATGTGTGAGCTGGCCTTGCACTTAAAACATCTAAAGGTAGTGTGCATATGCCATCTATTACTATAAAATGTGTGTCATTTTATTCTAAGAGACAACATATATAGTAACTTTAAGATAAATATAGGGACATGCTTCTGGGACAACCTTAGCTGGAGATCATTCCAATGGCTTCACAGGTTTAAAAAACTGTGCAATGTTTTATGTAAATCACAATATGTTTTGTTATACAGTGCTTAAAACATTTTCTGTAATGTGTGACTTTATGTTGAAAAGTATAAAACTATGTTCAGTTCTGTTACTTTTATATTGCTCCAATGTAATCTCAGAATAATCATAGCATAATGTCTTTGCCTTGCGTTTAATGTAAATTATGCTAAATGATTTGTTAGTTTTGTTTCAGTGTGCCACAGCCATCGTTCAGAAGCCAAAAGCAATTATGTCTGTTATATTTTCATGACTGTCAATAATAATAATCTTAAAAATATGCCATTTCCAACTTACCATAAAACTTAAAACAAAATAAGATGGAACGATTTTTGTTTGACGCATATGTGATCACCCTAACTGTGTTGATATTAAGTAGTACCCTGATTGAGATAACCATTAACACCTTTTTTGTATATCAGTCCCAAAAAGAAAACTTTGAAATTCAAGGACCCAACAATACAAAAATCACAAAGGGAAGTACACAGTATCATTTTACCATTTTCACAGTTGGCAGCAGGGTTCAAGAAGATCTATACAACAGGCAGCAGCTGGCAAGTTAAAACCTTCTTTTGGTTTGTCTTTTCAAGAAAGGAGGAAGTTCTCATTAAAATGCAAGTGCATTTTTTGATATTCAGGTATTAATAATAAATTTGTACCTGAAAATCTTCAAACCCTATTCCCCCACTCATAACCAAATAACAAAAAAGACACATCTCAAACAAAGAAATTACAGTACACTAGCTCACAGAAAGCAATGGAGAACACAGTGTGTTTCAGAGTTGCAATAACCTATTTTTCTTGGCTATAAACAATATTATTAACATTAATTCTCAATTAACTGGTGATGCTATTAAAGCCTCCGAAAAGAAATATTTTAGCAAAATAAAGATTGATATGGTTTGCATTTAGTGTAGCTTATTTAGTTGTTAGTATTTAATATTTTGAGGACTAGACTCGCTATTATTATCAATGTTCTTAGTTAACTTTAATTTTTAAATATGATTAATCAATACACAAAATAATAATTCAAGATACAATACAGGACATTAAATTAAAGGTAGTCTGTGCAAACAACCTCTTTGATCTGAATAAATGTTGATGAAACAGAATTAGGGTGTGCCTAATAATGACAAACCTACACAGAACCTTAATAAAACAATAGACATTTTATGGAACTGGAGAACAAATGGCTTTACAAAACATATAAAACGAATCCTAACCTACGATGGCACTCCAATAAAGTGACTTACATATGCAGAAAACAAGATCCTTGTTTTCTCAGCATTTTTAAATATACTTTCTTTAATTGCAGCTCATATATAACATTTTACTTCTACATAAATAAATAAGTACCACAGTATTCTCCAATAAAGATAAAAATCTCTGTTATAGTCAATTTAACAAAACTGAGGTATGTATCCATAATGCCTAGGCAAATACCTAAAAGAAATTAAAAATAATGCATCTTTCTCACTGAAGAAAAGTGATAGAAATCACTAATACTTGTGTACCTGGTATGTGAGACAAATGAAAAAAGACTATGGTCAAATGCTGCAAAATATAATAGCAGTAGTATTAAAATACCATTTTAAATGTACTCTAATGTGAATAGGATTCTCAAATCCTGCTTATGTTATCAACATTAGACCATTAATTGTGTCATGGTTAAAACGTCTACATTATTCTCAGCAAAAACTGTGCTAATTGGAAGTGGATCTTCTCTGTTGATTGATGTAATGGCTGATTCTGTCATTCCTGATACAGGGATTACTAGTGTATAAAGAATGTTGTAATGGTCAGGTATTCATACCTTTTAACTTCATGGCTGGCCAAAAAATTTTAAAAATAGCCCCAGTCTTTGCTACTCTTCATATATAGCTACAGAAGAATGTAAAGGTTACAAAAATCTTAGAAATCAAAGATCAGTAAAGTATTTGATTAATGAACATCTCCTGCAACAAGAATAATGTAATTGTACCAAGCAATAATTACAATACAAAATGAAGGTATCCGATCGTTTAAACATTAAAATTTCTACATAATAAAAAAAGATAATAATTTGGACAGTTATTACAATCATCTCTTTAAAAAAAAGTCCTGTAATTTTGACTTAGAAATATGTTTAAACAAGAAGCTAATTCTGCTTCTTATAGTCTGCGTTGCCCGGTACACCATCTTATACATTAAGCACATTTCCATTTCAAAATGTTAAGCATCTCAGGAAGGTACAGTGTGGAATGTCACATGTCTTATACACCCTGAAGCAACAACAAAATGTGTTACTCTTCCCTTAAACAATCGTTTGCCTACATAAAATGAAAAAAAAAGATGAGAATCTGAAGGCAAGATTATTTGTGTGACTTGTTCTACCAAATGAACTGTAAAGTATTCAAGTAGATGTGTTAAACAGAAATTGTGCATGGCTCATGGCTCATGGCTGTCAAGGTATTTAATACTAAAGAAGCACAACTGATTGCAGGCTTTAATCAATTAAAAAAGATAGAGGCTATAATATTTAATATTTACATGAAGCAGCAAAGTTTTTATGAAACTACAAAAATCTATATATGGTCATGTAATTTAAATTGTTTATTTGTATATATTTATATATGTATATATATTTATATATTTATTTTAAATTAGCTTGAGTTTAGCTGTGAAATAACAGGTTATTACAGCTCTGGAAGTAGCATAGAAGATGCCTGAGAAAAGGAAACACTATCTCCCTTATCATTAGTATTTCTTTTGTACTTAAAAGTACCATTCTTGCCTTCTCTGCTCACTAAATTATGGAAATGTTGTGCTCTGTAATAGATCTAAGGCATATATCACATTACAGATCAAATTTACAACAGTTTTACATTGTGCGATATTAGAGGCTGATGTGTGACTTATAACACAGTTGCATGTATAACAATTTCAGGATTCTCAATGTCCTTCTTGCTCTGGACCATGCGTAGCTCCAACTGAGAGGCTGAAGGCTTATTTCCTGGTCCTGCCATGGCTGAGAAAAAAAATGAAGAAAAAGATTTAAATATAGAAGTATATGTTTTGTCTAAACCCTACTGGCACATTTTGTTTTTGTCAACAATTCTAAGAAAGTCCAAAATGATGTAAGCTAATGAAAAGGATAAAAATTGAGGCTGTGAAAGCCAAGGTCAGAATTGCCCTGTAGAGTCTAAACTATTTGTGCTGCATTCGCTGCTCATGATAAATTCAGATGTAGGTGTATCTTTTGTTATGTCTGTGTCTGTCTGCGTGTGCATTACTCTCCATTATAGGTATTGTATTAGATAGATAGATAGATAGATAGTGCAACTGAAAGTCAAAGTGAAAATGAAGGAATTTTCAGAAGGACTGTAATAGGAATGCTTCAGAGCAGAATTATGAATGTCAAAGGAATACCTTCACGTACCTGAGGATCTACCATACGAAAATAACTTTAGGTTAAACCATATATCCATCCATCAGTCACTGAACCAGCGTTACACAGTTCAGGATCATGTCATAGCATTTTACGGTAACATCAAGCAAAAGGCAGTAGTCAAAAGGCCAGTGTACAACATGTCATTCAGTAGCAGATATTTTGTTTAATAATTTTTCTATTAGATTATTAAACCCTGAAGACAGATAAAGAAGTTTAGTGGTTGACTCAGAAAGAAATTGTGAAGCAATTTCATTTCACAACACTACTATATTAAAATATTCTTGCAATTGTGGTGAAGCTCCCATATGTACAGTGAGATGTAATCATATTTCACTCCTTTTTATTGACCCTTCTTTACTGAAATCCCTTCAAAGTGAGTGCAGAGTATGGTATTTTTTATACAAAATCAGTAAAAATAACCCAAATTCAATCTTCCCATTCAGATTATTCTTTTTTGCAAAACAGCTTCAAAAATAGCTCAGCTGATTTTGAAACCACACAGTCTAACAACAATGGCCATTGGCACTAACACATCATTTCTGCATTATTTTCAGTCTTTACTCAATTTCAGATATCCCTACCAATTGTCAGTCTTCCAGTCTTCTGCAAGAGTTCACTCTGTAAATGGATGCGAGTGCATCTAGTTTAGGTAGGTCCTCTATTAGTGCTTCGTTGGGGAAGAACATTCCATCATGTTTCTTAGCAGGAAATTGCTTCCCAGGGAAAGTCATTACTCAGTCTTTGAGAAGGAATGTCTAGAAATTAAGTGGGCACTGGAGGCACTCCACTATTACTTGTGGGGTAGGCAGTTTACCTTGGTGACTGACCATGCTCCGCTCCAGTGGCTCTACAGGCAGAAAGATACAAACACTAGCCTCACTAGGTGGTTTCATAGCTTGCAGGTGTTTGATTTTGATGCCTGCCATTGTCCTAGTTCTGTGCAAGTTAATGCAGATGTCCTCTTGCATCTGGCTGGGCCTGGCTTGGACTGTCACTTAGTTTACACTGGTATGAACAAAGCTGAGGGGTTGTGTCAGATCCCAGCACCCACCAATGTGTGCTCGACAACACCCCATTTGCACTGTATGCTGAAACGCTGTTAAAATAAGTATAGGTGAGTGTTTGCTGCCGGTTCAACTGTAAGTTCACTGGCGCACCACGTAACGTGTCTGTCGTCTGATTGTTGTTGCAGGGAACATTTAGAACCAGACACTGACCTGACATTGCTCTCCTTCTGTCTTCTCTCTTGTGCAGGAAGGTTATCTGTTCTTTTAATATGAGAAAGGTGCTAATGCAGGATGACTTTCAGTGTCACTGCTTGTGCGTTGTGTGTGCTTAAGTGACATCTCCCGCTTGAATAAATGTTTTGGGAATGTTCCTGGCTTCACAACAATAAAGCTGATTTTTTCCAAAACCTGTAGTCACCTCCTTCTCTCTTGTGCAAGACTGTGATCGACACATCACAATATATATAATAGATAGAATAGGGATATCAAACAAAGTTACACTTAAATTGATCTGTCTTTAGTCACATATTTGATAGAAAGTTGCTATTATTTAAGATACAAATACAGGTGAACAAAAAGTAGTTTCACACCATTCGAATCATTTTAAAAGAACCAATTCTCTCTTTTTTGTGACACAAAGTAATAACTTCACTAATACTATGCAAAGGTTCTTCCTCTAATTTGAAAAAAATATTTCTTATGCCTTACATTCATCAAATGTTTAATGGTCATTTTTCAGGTTTACCGATGTTAGGCATTTTCCCCCAAATATCTTTTTTCCCTTCACTTACAGTCTTGCACATCCTTTGGGGTGAGATCCATTACTTTTATATAATTGCCTGTTTCTCCTCAGCACAGCACTTTTTTCCCTTCACGTCAAGACATTCTGTTAATTCAGCCATCATCTTTTTTCACTCAGTGACAATGAACACATACTCACTCCCATAAAGCATACTACTTCTCCAACAGTTTTCATAAACTTTACCCTTCAATACCAGAGAGACTTCTTTAGAAGTCAGGATAAGGAGTAGCTCCTGGTATTTCTTTCTTTTACCTTTCATTTTGGTTATCACTGTTGAACTTTTTTATTTTGTGTATGTAGTACTAGGGTGTTGTACCATGTTAGCTATTATGAATGTAGGGAAAAGCCAAGCAAAATGACACCTTTTATTAGCTAACTAAAAAGATTACAATATGCAAGCTTTCAAGGCAACTCAGGCCCCTTCTTCAGGCAAGATGTAATCACTTATTTTGTGTATGAAAATTAAAAAAAAAATACATGAACAGGCAAGTTTCAGAAGTCTGCAATGGTAGGTTGTATATTAACAAATATACAAAAATAAAACATCATAAATCAGACAGTGTGGTCTGATACATAAGGTGTTAAACTGTAAACCAAAGGTCACAAGTTCTGTTCTCATCACTGACTTAGCCTCCTAACTGAGTAAGACATTTCCTGAGGGCATAAGTCAGAAATACTGAAACAACTGAACTATGAAATAATAATTTGTAAGTCACTTTGGGATAAAAAAAGAAATAACAATTTACCTTTTGCACATGAGATAGTCCTTTGTAAGACATGATGCATAACTGAAAAAGTTTTCTCACAGGCCATCTAATAAGAAGAAAATACAGTTAAAGAATAAACATTTACTCAGTACAAATATTGATAATCGCACATGAATTAGATAAATTCATTGTCTTCACGCCAGCCAAGAACCTTTTCTAGTGAATAGTACAAGGCAGAAAAGATAAATTAAGATTAGCAATAAATTCCCAGCCCTTTAAAAATTTTGTCTAGGTTTGCTGATGGGAACTTTTGCTTTCTTCTTCTACTTCTCGTCTGTCTACAATGTCATATAATTTCATTTATGTTGATCAATTTTGAACTGTTTTGTTTTGCTGTGTGTTTGAACAAATCTGTGAAGAGTGCTGCACAAAAGTGAACTGATTTGAATTGAAGTTTGTTCTGGGGTACAAGACACTTGCAGGAGTAATTACTATAAGGAGGCTTGTATTGATCTTATCTATAGCACTTTCAAGAAAAGGCTCAAAGTACAAATCAAACTCATCCAGATTCTGTTCACCAGTGCCATGATATTTATTATCATTGTGTGCACATAGGTATACTGGTGGAAATGTAGCAACCATTTCATGTCCCTGCAATGGTAGTGCTGCAGAAATGGCATGACTGTGTGACCTTTTGTTTTCTGCACTGATTGTCAGATGTTGCTTCCTATTATTTCCTTCATGGTGGAAGTACAAAGGAGCTTTTTTTCATTATAAGGACAATTCTACAATTTGGCAGCAATGAAGATGTTTGGGTTATTAAAAAGAAGATTAATATTTAATATTGAAAAACAGCATTAATCTTGTGTAACATGTTTTTTTTTTGTACCGTTCAGAACTACTCCTATAGCTAACCAACCTATTTTTACATATTACATCTCTTTCATTTGCTATGTAAAATAACAAATTTTATACACAGTATATAAATATATTAAAATGGTATATTTAAGTCAAGACACGTGTCATACAGGTGATAAAAACTGTGTTTAGTTACAAACTGCTGCTGTTCCTCAAAGTCTATAAGAAATAAATTCTATAAGAAGAAAATTAAGTCTGAAATCAAATTAAACTAAAGCAGTTTTAATAAGGAGGAAGTAAAAAAAATACCACAAGTCAAACGTTGTATATGGGTCTAAGTATAAATACATGATTGCAATTTCAAATTCACATCTACAAAACAACTTGCGTAACTAACTCTTACTTTTTTAACCTGTCTTAATCAGAAATGGCTAACTCACAACCTATCCTGTATGCATCTTGCATTTTATGGATGAGTTTCCAAGAAAACATACCACTAAGATTTCAAGCATGCACTAAACACATTGGATTGTTCTTGTTCTTCTTCCTTCATAGATTTTAAGTGTTAGACATAAGCAGTAATAATTCATTCATTTTTCATATTCAATTACTTCATTTTACTTCAGCTTTATATTAGGATTGGGGGGCAAACATATCCCAGCATTCCCCAGCTCAAAACAGGAGCCCACTGTGGACAAAACACAAGTCCTTCACATTGCACACTCATGCACAAAACCATGGTCACTCAAACCAGGCTAATATAGAGTCTCTATCAACTGTTTTATAAAAAAATCACTAGCCACGGTACCTGTCAAAGACAGTTACTAGAATAATTAAAAAAAATATTTGCTGTCTTGTCCTATGTGTACCTTCAGCGCCTTTCCTCTGTACTTACATGTGTGAACATCTCTTAACTGGCGCTCCCCTCTACTTTTGTTAACCAGGCTTCTCAGTAGCTGATAATCCGATTTGTCTAAACAAAGGGTTTACATGGCAGTTTACAAATGATGTTTCTGTAAAAACCAGGTCATTGAAGATTTTTTCCTTTGTAGAATGATGGAAAACTCATGGCTTGTTCTAGTTTTGTTTTTGCCTCAACTGCACAATGAACGAAGTGGAATGTGGGTAATTTTTTTTGTAGGTAGTGAATATATGTTTTTTTTTAATCTTATTCTTAAATATTACTAGTACTAGGGGGCTCCGCCCCTGCTCGCTTCGATCGCCAACCCCTGGCGTTGCGACATATTGTGTGGCTCTGATTGTGCATTGGAAAGCAATATATTCTCCACATGGCCTCTGGAGCACTGATGTACCGTGAATCCACATACAATCGAGTTTCATCGTGATCATTTCTTTCAGATACTGAAACATTAGCACAATCATGTCCCTTGTAAACGTATTTGAATAAATATTTAACACATTTTACTGTGGCGCAGATTTCAACATTTATATGGCAGTTGTATCATAAACATAAATAAGGATTGTATGGTACGACCCAGTTATTGTCAATTGGACGACCCGGAATAATTTGCAATTCATTTGTCTTTCTTCTCATATACTTAGGATATCCATTTATATTTCCAAGTGTAACGTCCTGGAAATCTTTGGGGAATCCTTTAGAACATTTGCCATTAACCATACATGGACTGTTTTGTAGCTCCGTTAGTGGAGCTGTATAGTTTTGGAGCCGTGATCGTGCCTCCATTAGTTCTCCATTGTTTACCGTTAGTAATATGAATAATTGCACTTACTGTTAATACGGAGCGTTTTCTGTGGTTGTACTGTTAATAATGCATCACTGTAATGTGATTCACTTATGCTGTATAGTTTTGACGTGTGAGGATGACGTACGTTCAATACGGAGCGTTCGTTTATTCTTATTACAGTTTGGACGTGTGAGGATGACGTACGTTTAAAACAGAGCGTTCGTTTATTCTTATTACGCGTTGTAGGCGCCTTCGGCTTTCGTACTAACTCGCGCCATCCGTACTATTATGCTGTGTATGGTGGACCTTTGTGGACTCCGTACTTTTTCCCGTTTCACTCTGGGGCAGGGGGCTGAATCCTCTTTTTTGTGTGGCTGTGTCATTACCTATAGGCGTGTTGCCTCATTTCTTATTTACGTTAGTTGAGCTCCTTTGTTTTTGAGCCGCGACGCGTTGTAGGCGCTTATTTACGTTAGTTGAGCTAATATTATACCTCCGGTGCCGTGTGTGTGTTTCATGTGGTACTCGTTGTAGGCGCATGCGCCCTCCGTACTATCTCGGGTTTGACTATGCTGTGTTTTGTGGACGTTTGGGGATGCCGTACTCTCTCCGGTTTGATTGTGGGGCGGGACGCCAAAGCCTGTTGTGTTTGTTTTGTCTGTGAGTACTTATATTACTGTATTACTGTAATGTGATTCACATATGCTGTGGAGTCCGTATCTCTGGGGCTTCTGTACCATCTCGGGGGTCTGCCTGCGGTGTGTTAGACGCGCGTTGTAGGCGCCCGCACCTTCCGTACTATGTCGGGTTTGACTATGCTGTGTAGTGTGGACGGTTAGGGTTCCGTATTGTCTGTGCTCGTTGCTTTATTTCATATTTCCGTTAGTTGAGCTCTTTCGGTTTTGGTGGTGTATCAGAATTCGCTTGCGGTGGTGAGCTATGGTTCAGAAACGTGTTGTAGGCGCCTGCGCTTTCAGTACTATCTCGGGTTTGATTATGCTGTGTGTTGTGGACCTTTGTGGACTCCGTAGTATTTCCCGTTTCACTCTGGGGCAGTGGGCTGAATCCTCTTTATTGTGTGGCTGTGTGGTTACCTATGGGCGCGTTGCCTCATTTCTTATTTACGTTAGTTGAGCTCCTTCATTATTGAGCTGTGACTCCTTCGTTCTCGGTAGATCAGACTTTGCTCGCTGTCGGCGCCTGCGCACTATGTCTCCTGCGTCCATGGGCATGCCATGTACCTGCGTCCATATCCGGTTTATTCTTGGTTAGTAATATGGATTTCTCTGAGGACATACTGTCCTTTATTTTTATACAGGAAAGGAGTTTCAATACTCTGTTGTCATACTACCAAAAAAAAATCTAAAACATGTATTTGTAAATCTGCAAAAATATTGATTATCAGAGACAGAAAAATATAAAACTATTGAAATGTTTCAAATTTAAACACATATATATGGTTTATTCACCCTACATGTAAAGTAATGAATAAAACAGCTCAACAGATATTGTATTGCATCAACTTGTGTTTTGTATAGAATCAATAAACTGTGTTTTTGTTTTACAGTATAAAGTGTTAAACAGGAACTTGTCAGTGCCCTTTTTAAGAATTTAGGTGAAAATGTGATCGTTGTCTATAGACACTGCACCTTAACAGATAACTTTACGTACAAATAATACTTTTACCTTAAAATCATTTGGATGGAGGTGTGTCCAAGACAGCAACACAGCAGCAAACAAATCCCCAGTACCAACAAAAACAGCATCCACTTTGGGAATCTCCATTCGAATTCTTTGCTTCTCTTTAGTACCATCACGTTTAACTGCAAAAATAAAATAAGACTGTTGTGATGAATAAATGACAAAATCCCTAAGTAGAAATAAACGATTATTTTCAAAGGCCTACACAAAGTAAATTTTTAATCCTTGTAGAAAATCAACTGGTGATTCAATGGGATTAACTACATTAATAAAATTGCATTTGGTCGTCTACAATGCTACAAGCTGTATAAGCACAACTGTTATTCTCTTACATCAACACATCAGTGCTTGCATTTAGACTAGTCCATTTGATCCAAATCTTTGTTATTTTCACCATCAAAATGAGACTTAGCTAATGACATAAAATTTTATAATGATATAAAAAAAAAACTGTTATACTGTTGAATGTCCAAATTTGGCCTGTTAAGAGGCATTGGAAGTGGTATAGTATATGAAGTGTAACATCCGCATGCTCTATAGTCCTCCTGGGATACTTCAACATTCACATCGAGAATAAAGGAGATACCTGGAGGGTTGTGACTTGGAGGGATGGCCTGGTTGTTCTAAAACTGAGCGATGAATTGTCACTGGATTTCTGTACTATTTATGTCTTGTCCATAAAAAACAAATGTTCATACACAAACAGAGGGTAGGGTGCAACCACTGGCTAGATAAGGAATACCAAAATATGTAGTAAAGGTGTGACAAGAATCACTAGTGCTTCAAAATGAGTTTAACTCACACCTCCAAAATAGCTTCTCCTACAATTTTCAGAAAGTTCAGTGATGCAGAGTTTATAGGGTCCCAGGCTATTCCTCAGCAAAGGTGTTAACCTCATTTGGGTGATACTGTTAAGATGTAGAAAAAGAACTTTGAGGGACTCCTAAATGTTAACCTCATGAACCTTGCCAAAAACACAGGATGGGGTTCAGTCCATCTGTAGCTAAAGTTTCCACAGTGGTTAAAAAGCTTCATAGCGGCAAGGCAGCACGAGTGGATAAGAGCTAACTGGATATGTTGGAAGAACTAAATATTCTTACTGTTGTGTGAAAGGCAGGAAGCGTGCCTCGGGACAGACTGGGGTTGTGGTTCCCATTTTTGGCTGGTTCAAAACACATTTCCTCTATGATTGTATTGGACATGCACTATTCACTTATTTTGTCAATTCTGAAATGCTTTCCATTCTCATTCAATAACATTCATGTTTTTACAAGAAAATTAAAAAGGTATAACTTACTTTGTAAATGACTTCCAAGTGCAATCAGGTAATTTTCACCTAAGGAGGAAGGCAAGTCTGAACTTGTAATCACAACAGTATCTGGCCCCATTGAATGCAGAACATCCATGACCTGGAATACAATGGACAAATCCTCACTCTGTAATAGCAATACTTTAAACAATCATTTCTAGAACTATTTGTGTAAATGTATGTATATACGCATACTATATGCACTACACTCCTTTAAAATGAAATATATCTTTATCAATAAATTGAATGTACAGTATGTACAGTGTTAACATTCATATTTACATGTGACATTTTAATATATTTATAGTAGTTAGTTTTTGTTTTTTTATATCAGTACAAAAAAAACTTCAGAATGTGTATGTGAAAACAAAATTCTACAAATACTACCAAGCACACTCACTAAAAATTTGGTAGAACAACTTTTGAAAGACATTATAGGCAAGAGTCGTATGTGGTTAAATCTCTACAATTTATTACACATTTCAATACTAAAATGTTTCCTAAATTTTTCTTTGCTAAATCAGTAACAATTTCTTGACATGAAAGGGAGCGGTGGGAGAATAGCAATATTCCAGTTCTGCCAGCTCTTCTTCATTGGACTGAGGTCTAGGATTTAACAAACAGCTACTGACTGAAGCAGACGTTTTTCGACCAGGATTTTCTCTGTATTCAATTTGAACTCTTTTTTTCAAAGATCTTGACACAGTGATGCAACCCCATATTATGAAGCTGCCATTGGCATGTTTCCAGGAAGCAACTGTGTTCTCAATATTATATGTGGTGTTACACATAAAAAGTCATTTTGGTATCAGTACATGACTCAATGGAATGTCTCCAAAAAACTTCCAGTGAAACTTGTGAGGCTTTTGCTGTATTTTTTTAATCAAAAAATTAATGATATTAGAAATAATATAGTACATCTCCTCAATACTGAATCACTTAAACCCCGGTACTCCATTTTAAACAAATTAAATTCTTTCACCAGGATAGATTTACCTGATTTATATAAAATAATGACGACCCTGACTATCTTGATTCACTGACACAATGTCTTACTTGTGTTTCTGAATGGATGAGTATTAATTTTCTCAAACTAAATAAAGAGAAAACAGAACTTTTAGTGATTGGCAATAATGGATATAATGAGGTTATTAGAAATAAACTAGATGAATTAGGATTAAAAGTCAAGATGGAGGTAAAGAATTTAGGGGTAACTATTGACTCGGACCTGAATTTTAAATCACACATTAATCAGATTACTAGGACAGCATTTTTCCACTTAAGAAATATAGCAAAAGTTAGACCCCTTGTAACATTGCAAGATGCTGAGAAATTAATCCACGCTTTTGTTTTCAGTCGACTAGATTACTGTAACGCTCTCCTCTCAGGACTACCCAAAAAAGACATAAATCGATTGCAACTAGTGCAGAATGCAGCTGCTAGAATCTTAACTAGGAAAAGAAAATCCAAGCACATCTCTCCAGTTTTGATGTCACTACATTGGTTACCTGTGTCATTTAGAATTGACTTTTAAATCCTGCTTATAGTTTACAAAGCCTTAAATAATCTCGCTCCATCTTATATTTCGGAATGTCTTACACCTTACACTACAAATTGTAACCTTAGATCTTCAAATGAGCGTCTGTTTAGAATTCCAAGCGCTAAACTTAAAAGAAGTGGTGAGGCGGCCTTCTGCTGTTATGCACCTAAAATCTGGAATAGCTTGCCAATAGGAATTCGCCAGGCTAATACAGTGGAGCACATTAAAAAAACTGCTGAAAACACATTACTTTAATATGGCTTTCTCATAGCTTCATCTTAGTTTAATCCTGATGCTCTGTATATTCAATTAATTATCATTATTATTCATGGTATTCATATTCAAAATCCATACTAACCCCTACTTTCTCTTTTGTTCTTTTTCCGGTTTTCTGGGGTGGCGACCTGCACCACCACCACCTGATCAAAGCACCATGATGTCCCTACATTGATGGATTAAAGGCCAGAAGTCCACATGACCGTCATCATCAAGTTCTTCCCTGAGAACCCTGAATACAATGAGGACTGATCATTTATGTCAGGTAGAAAGCCTAGAGGGGGCTGGGCGGTCTCGTGGCCTGGAACCCCTGCAGATTTTATTTTTTTTCTCCAGCTGTCTGGAGTTGTTTTTTCTGTCCTCCCTGGCCATCGGACCTTACTTTTATTCTATGTTAATTAGTGTTCCCTTATTTTAATTCTTATTTATTTGGTCTTTTTTCTCTTTCTTCATCATGTAAAGCACTTTGAGCTGCATTATTTGTATGAAAATGTGCTATATAAATAAATGTTGTTGTTATTGTTGACAGTATATTCTTTGATTTTTCATTCAGTCTTCCACATGCCTTATGGCAAACTGTAGTCAATATCCTATTGGAGCCTAACACTCTATAGTAAGTAGTGCAGCACTTCATTTAAATATATTTTCTCACTAAATTATCAAGGAAAAAAATGCAATTTTTACATACTGTACAATGTCTTACAAAAACCTTTGAATTATCTAGTGATGGAATGAGTAATAACATATTTGAACATTTTAGTAATAAACTGAGCACACACTATTTAAAAAGGAAGACCATGCTGTTCAAGTCAGTCAACTACTTTAAGATAAGCTGTGGATTATTTACGTATCAAAACACTGTCTAACAAATCAAACAATACAATCAAACACATTTTCAGAATGGAAGATATAACCAGTCTTTCAGTGAAAGTTGACATGGCCTGTACATGAAAAAATTCATAATATTTAATACATCATGTGTTTATTGAATTAAATCAATATTGTCAAGAGCATAAATTGAAGACTAAATAGGAAATAATTTCACCATGTTGACAGTTACTGTATATAAAAAAATAGTAAATTTATTTACTTTAAAAAGTGAGATTGCTCCATTACAAAATGCTACCTTCCTTTGGTGAAAGAGTGTTAACTTCACTTGATTTGAAGAGAAAAATGAAATTTCATTATTTATTTGGTGACGTTACAAACTTTTTAAATGGAACAGAAAAAATAAAATTCTTATTTATTTGGAGAATAAATAGGATACATTTGATGTGTAATATTTCTCAAACCGCATACTATGCCCTACTCAATACAAACCTCAAGAGCTTCTTTTTCTGTACTGATTTTCCTTCCAGTAAGCAACCTGGATATAAATGAAAAAGTACACAATGAATACTTGTTTACCTGTAAAGGGCACAAACCACTTTTGAGGACAGTTGTTTTTCTTATCTAGTGACTAGATATAATTTTCACCTTCATGTCTTGTTCCATATTTATTTAAATGTCATTTATTTTATATAGCTGAATAATCACAATACTCTCTTAAATATAAAAGCATTAAAAAAGAAAACAAATTCCAACTAAATATATTGTTTATTTCTTACATTTAAACTATCATAAAATTCTATAAACCCCAAGCCATTGCCCACTCAGCAGCATGGTGTACAAGCCAGGAATCGGCACTCGACAGGTTGGCTACCTATACATGTACATAGACACAGTGAGTCAATTTGGCATTATATGCACACATATCATAGTGATATAGAAGCAAAAATCCACAAAGACATAGGAAGAATGTGCAAACTAAACATGGACAACAACTGGGAGCGGGATCTGCTATATTCGTGAGGCAAGCATGCTTTCAACTGTGCCAATGTGATGCCCAAAACATTTGGACTATCTATATATATAATTCACTAAGCCAACAGGGCACGCAAGACAACCATGGGATACGCACGGCATAGCCACGCCCACCAACTCTAACACCATGGGATACGACGACAACTCACAGAGCCACGCCCACTGACAACACACAGAGCCACGCCCACCAACTCTAAGAATTCACTAAGTCCATGGCAAGCAAGACGCACACAAGACAGAGCCACGCTCGCCAAGTCACAGAGCCACGCCCACCAACAATTCGAGCGAGAGTGAAAGCATTTGCCAAGAATGTTTTCATTAATCAAGAATGAAAGTCGGAGGTTCGAATACGATCACATACCGTCGTAGTTCCTACTATAAACAATGACGACTGGCGATCCAGTGGCGTTATTCCCATGACCCGCCAGGCAGCCAACCGGGTAACCAAAGTCTTTGGGTTCCGGGGGGGAGTAAGGGTGCAAAGCTGAAACTTAAAGGAATTGACGGAAGGGCACCACCAGGTGTGGAGCCTTTCGCGTAATTTGACTCAACACAGGAAACCTCACCCAGCCCGGACACTGAGAGGATTGACAGATTGATAGCTCTTTCTCGATTCTGTGGGTGGTGGTGCATGGCCGTTGTTAGTTGGTGGAGCGATTTGTCTGGTTAATTCCGATAACGAAAGAGACTCCCTCCTGCTAAATAGTTACGCGACCCCCGAGCGGTCGGCGTCCAACTTCTTAGAGGGACAAGTAGCTTTCAGCCACGTGAGATTGAGCAATAACAGGTCTGTGATGTCCTTAGATGTCCAGTGCTGCACGCGCGCTAGACTGAATGGATCAACGTGTGTCTACCCGGCGCCGAGAGGCATGGGTAAGCTGTTGAACCCCATCAGTGATGGAGACCGGGGCTTGCAATTGTTCCCCACAAACGAGGAATTCCCTGTAAGTGCGGGTCATATGCTCGCACTGATTAAGTCCCTGCCCTTTGTACACACCCCCCGTCGCTACTACCATGGTCGGGTGACTTGGTGGATTATATATAGGAAAGCAGCCGGAACCGCAAAGAACAATGAAAAGTCAACGTGGCTCAGAAGTGCATGTGGACTGTAGAAGAGACGAAAGCGACTGAGGCGGTGTTTGGAAAATGAAAAGTCAACGTGACTCACAGGTGCATGTGGACTGTACACAGATGAAAGCGACTCATGTATGAGGGCGGGCACATGAGCAGGCAGTGCGTACTGAACGATGACTAAGAAATCAGCAGACTAGAATGGCGGGGGGGCCGGGGCGGAATGGGCATCCTTCCCCTCTCCCCCCATTCCGCCCTCCACTCCCGGGCGCTGTCCAGCCCCGTCCCTCGCTCTGGGAGGTGGAGGCGCGACGGCGGTCCTCCAGTTTTCAGTCACAGACAATTGTATGTTGCCCTCTCCAGAGTTCCATCTTTTCATTCACCTACAGTCGTATCCTCAAACCCACCCCATTTGGACAACTGTGTCTTTCAGGAAGTATTTACCCATCAATACATAATTATGCGGCACGCGGGTTGGCTAGTTCATATTAAATTATTTTACTCTATATGCTTTTAAATTTAGTAACTTATTTCCCATTAGCAGGATCATGGAGCTCCAAACAATATGAAGGATTAAAACTGTCAGTTTATCACTGGTGACACATATAACTACACACAAAAATGATATAATGCAGCATTCCATAAGGCTATAGAAGAATGTTCTCCTTTTTTGAGGAGAAGGGTTGATGTAAACATAAGGAGAACACAAAGAAAGTCGTTAACCATATACTAGCACTGATCAATGAACTCGAGGGACGTGAAACAACTTTTGAACCAATGTGTTGCTTTGAGCTAAGCCTAGGAAAATATAATGCAGAATTAACCAAATAAGTAAACAGGAGTAAAACGATAAAAAAGGCAAGCAGCCACAGATAGGTATATATTTTCAGTAAGAAATAACTGCAAGATAGTAATTAAATGGTATATAATGTACAAGTTTTGTTTTATATTTCACAATTAACTACACCAAAGTGCACTCCCCCTGTTCATTTTCTAAAGTCAGATATAGACTTAAGGGGAAACAGAGATTACCCCATCTCTGGGTGAGTTATATATCCTTCATAAAGCTCACACATGCACTCACTCATTCACAATGTTTAAATTTACAGTTGTCAATTAAACTAACATGCATTAGGAATGTGGAAAGAAACTGGAGAATCTGCAGAGGCGAGAGACTGGATTGAGAATCAAACAAGGTCCCTGGAACTGTGAGACAGCAGTACTGTGTCATCAGCAAATGGAATTCAAATGATGAATATATTCTAAATTTTCACTTACTCAGCTTCAAACTGGTTTGGAGTAATGATATCAGCCACTGGAACGACTTTCTCTTTATAAACTGGATAGAGATTTTCTGGGACATACTGTAAAAGGAACACATGTACATGAAATCTTGTCAACTTACAATAACCTTAGACATACAAATGTTTAAAATAAGTTTATTATTTGCTAAATATGACTATTGCTATTACAGTACATACTAAAAACAAATTTAATTAATTTCTTGTGCTTCAAATGTATTCTTTGTGCTATCTTCCAACTGTTTATGGCTGTTAGCTACTCTTAAATAAAAAGCAAGGTATAAATTACATTAGTATTTACTTGTCCTATTTTGCCAATTAAGCTAGCAAAAGATTTTCCCAATAAGAAGTAGTGATATGCTCATTAAAATAGTAACGGACCTTGCCTCACTTGTGACAAAGGAGACAACACAAGTTTTATAGTACTCAAAAAAACAAAATAATGCATGTTAGAGAATAAAATACTGCTGCATTCAAGAGCTATGGGAAATACAAGCTTCCTGGTTGGGAAACTCCTGTGAAGTCCCTTCTAAGGGGAAGCTCACATTCAGACAATTCTGAGTTGTGAATCCAAAACTGACCTTTCAAATTATTTAATTATGTAAATGTATGTTAGTCACTAATGGGTTTTTGTGTGGCATTGCATTCAGAGTAAAGCTATACTGTAATTACTTAATGCATTCCCTTCACATATTCTTATTATGAAAAACATGTAGAGGTAAATTTTACATTTTCATTCAAAACTCTGATCTGAAATGCAGGTGCACAAAATGAGTTGGTAAGATGTGATGGCACAGATGTCAATTCTGTAAATTCTCATACAGCATGAGCATAGTCTACATTATAATTACCAATTTTCTTTTCTTTTTTTGCCAAGAGTGTTAATTTTTTATTGTCTTAGATTACAGTACAGGTAGACTCCAACAACCACCTCATAAACATGAATAATAATGAATATAGTACACTATACACGTGCATATATTTATCCATTTGCCACTTAGGTATAAATATTTCAAAACATTCTGTTTTTATTCAAATGGTTGTGGTAAAGTAGTGGTAAAGTGGTAAACAGCAGGAGCTAAATACCCATCCAAAGCATTCATTTTCCTAGTGAACTGGCACCACTATTCTATTCCATAGTATATGAGAATTTCCCCTTGGGATTAATAAAGTATCTATCTATCTATCTATCTATCTATCTATCTATCTATCTATCTATCTATCTATCTATCTATCTATCTATCTATCTATCTATCTATCTATCTATCTATCTAGTAGGGACATACATTATGGGTGATGACAGAGTGGAAAGAGTGACTGTATAAGAAAACCTCAGGCTCAAAAAACTGCTTCTCCAGAACACAAGAAGGCAGTTTAGTTGGTCTTAACATATGGTAAAGATGCCTCCAGGGAACTACCTGGAGAAGTATTCCAGGCACACCCTATTAGCAAGAAATTACAGGCAGAATTAGGACAATGGAAAGGTAGTATTTCTGCACTGACTCATACTTGAGCAAGTGGGAATTTTCCAGTAGGAGCTAAAGACTGTGTGCTGCTACTGCAACCCTCATCAGGAACGTGAATGAAGAGTGAGAGTGAAAAGGCTAAAATCACCTGTCATGGAAATGGAAGGTTTATTTTTAAGACTTAGACTTCTAGACAAACAGATTTAACACCTTTGGCCTTAAAATTTCAAATTCAGAGATCTGAGAAAACATCACAACATTCTTAATTCACCCTCACTGGACAATTCAAGTAGTAACAGCATAGATTGATTAAGCTAATCTTTTGACACTTAAGCCAGGATGAATTAACACTGCCCATGTTAGGCTTTCAGCTACAAAGTTGCACAGAGTCAGACCACTGACAATAGTCAAGGACATCCTAGCCAGTTAATAAGGCAAAACTATTAATAAAAGTGCTCAATTTTCAAAATATAAAAAAATACTGTACCTCTTCTAAGCATCAGTCGTTCAACAAAAAGAGGGTCATGTATATCTTTAGTATATAAATATAGTATATTTAAGGCTAGTGAGATATAATTTTTAAGATTTTGAAAAAAACAGACATGATAACGCAGTTTTTAATATTACACTTCCATGTCAGATATTAAAATAGTATAAAAAAAATCATAAAATAAAACGTTTGGGAACTTACCATTGACCCATGGTCACCTAAAACTGGATCACAAACTGAAACAGAAAATGTTAATAATGATTTAATTTAATTAATAAAATAAAATATACCAAGAAAATATTTTTATACATTATTGAGTTCAGTGTACTATGCTAATGGATTTTTGGTGCTGGCATTTCTCCCTACTTCAGCATAGCAAGTATAGAGCAAACCCTTCTCCCACTTGGGACAGACAAATAGAATAAACAACTTTTCTGTTTATTTTATTTTCATATTTTGTCAAACATTTGGTCCAGGCATAAAATTGAAAGCATTTTAACATATAATCATGACAAATAAAATGGTTTTAGAAATGCAGATGCATTTGTTCCTGTCAACATATAGGAGAGCTTTGTAATTTTTACTGAAAAGTAAATATTAGACTGTATTTCCAGAACACTTAAGTTTATAAAAAAAGAGATTGGTCTAAGGGAGTACAATGCACTGCCGATACCTGACTTTGACTGCCTTTTCTGGTTACCTGACAATAGAAAAGACAATGAGCCCCTCAGAAAGATGACAAACAAAGAAATGTAGCTAGAACCTAAATTAAAGGGGCAAAATCAGAAGCAAACTCCAAAGAAATTGAAACTGTTTGGTCTGGAATGTAAGACAAAGATAAACTTGATAGACTGAGAGCTAAACAAATTCTGCAGATATACAGTATCAGAAGATTGTATTGGAGGAAACTAAAAACTATATCATGTGATGAAATGCAGAGTCAGGAAGAACTAAAAGTGATGGTAAAACTGCAGAATTATTTTTTTTCCTACTGGAATATGTTGTGGAGACAAGCATGCAAAACCTTCCCAGCTATTTTTATAGCAGTATGGACTGAATGACATTTTATCATTTGTTATTTCCATATACTGTACTGTACAGTATATTCCTTTATGTTCAACTAGTACTGGACAGAAGGATCTTCAAGGAAGTTTGGATGGGTCTGGGGAGAACTGACACTGTTATGAATTGACTCTTGTTTCACTTTTATATTAGTTATGTGAAAAATTGACACCATTGGTATTTGCTGTAATGAATTTGTATATTTTTGAGTTTTGCTTATATGAAATAAGATCTAATATTAAAACAACACAAAGTTAGCCTTTAAAATATAAACTTCAACTAAACACTGCAATAAACCTTTATAAAAACTAACAAATTAAAATATTAACATCGTATGAATTTATGACTAAACTTACTGCAAGTTCTTGTTTAATGTTCCTTTAAATAGTTTTGTTTTGTGTGTCAAACCTTAAGGAAGTAAGACTACAAAAGCAGAAGACAATGCCGAGTTTCACACATCTAACAAAAAGAAGTTAAGACTATACTAGTGGACATGCAATTACCAAAACTGAAGGGCTAGAAGAATGTGGCTTTTCTAGCAAATCTTGATGTCAGGTACAACATGCAGATCATAGGGTCTGAATTTGGCATATCGTAAATCCTGCCAGGTAAATGGTGGTACAGTAATGGCATAGAGAAAGTGTTTTTGGAAAAGATTATGTCTCTTAAAACTAATTGAGCCTAATTTGAACGCCACGACATATGTACATATTTTTACTAACCATGTACATCCCTTTATAACCACAATTAGGGCTGCACGATTAATCTTTTTTTTCTCATGATAACGATATTGATGACCCACGATCAGTTAATAAATATCGTCGCGATTTTACAGTATAAAGACCAAACTGTTTTTTATGGGCTGAGTTTACGGATTGGACTGCGTCACTATGACGTTACTGCGTCTAGATTGCAAGCGCTTTCTGAAGCAGTAGAAGTCAATAGCAGCAATAACAGTCAGTCAGAATAAACATATGATGGCGGAGCAACGTGAGGAAGGTGCAGAAGTGCGATCGTTAGTTCCTAAAAAGGGGTCATACTCAGTTGTCTGGAACTATTTCGATTTTGAGGAATGTGATGTTGATCAGGTACGAGTCTTGTGCAAACTTTGCTCCTGTTCCGTCCAAACGTCCCAAGGTAACACAACAAACCTCACCAACCACCTTAAAAGCCACCACAAAGTACACTATCAAGAATTTCAACGACTGAAGGCACAAACAGCAACAACAAGAAATTACCAGCCATCCACAACACAGACAACAATATCAGGGACATTGTTCAACGCAATACCATATCTGCCTAGCTCGCAAAGACACCGGGAAATAACAGAGGCGATCACGTACCATATAGCCAAGGATATGTGTCCAATAACCACCGTGAGCAGTGAGGGGTTTAACAAAATGATCGCAACACTTGATAAAAGATATAGCATTCCCTCACGCAACCATTTTTCCAATGTTGCGCTGCCCTTGCTGTATGCAAAATGCCGAAAAGAAATAGAAAGAGAAATTCTCAGGCTCAGCCTTGAATATTTTGCTGCCACGACCGACTTATGGTCAAGTAGAACTGCGGAACCGTATTTGAGCTTGACAGTTCATTTTATTGACAGCAAGTTTGAGATGAAAAGCAAGCTTTTGCAAACTTCGTTTTTCCCACAAGACCATACAGCGGAGTTTATTGCAGTGGGCCTCAAAGAAGCAATGTCCGCTTGGGGCTTGGTGGAAGAAAGACTTGTGTGCATCACAACGGACAACGCAGCTAATATGATTAGGGCAGCATCTGTGAATAACTGGCCGAGGCTACACTGCTTTGGTCACAGACTTCATTTACCAAAGGAATAATCGTCATTATTAATCGTGATAAAAATTTTGAGCAAAATAATCGTGATAATCATTTTTTCTGTTATCGTGCAGCCCTAACCACAATCTACTCTTTTTCAAATAAACATTTCCATCTGGATAATGTGCCATGTCATGTCTCAAGCTGCTTCCACAAACATTAAAGGGAAATTCAATTTACTTGAATAACATGCAAAGCCCCCATATTTCAATCCAGTAGAGCATCTTTGTGATGGGTTAGAACAAAATGAGCACAGCATGCAAGTTTATAAATAGATACACATATACAAACACACACACATGCTAATGGATAATGCTGAGTTATTCCTTGGGATATAATATATTTCTATGATATGTTTTAGGTATGTGTTACAATTTTTAATATATTTGTAATGTTTGAGTGGAAGTTTGGTTCCTATTTTTAAATAAAGTAAATAAAATATGATTAACATAATATTAAAATGTAGTCCTATTTTTCTTTTATGTAACTTGTATAGGATAGAAAAAAAAAAACAATCCCAACACATGCACGCTAAATGTACACCAATGATTAAAATTTTCAAAATTAATTTTACAATCGTTAAACAATCATGAAATATTTAAGGATCCTTATTTTGCAGAATGTTAACCATGCAAACCTAACTAAATTAATCAATTTATAAATAGAACAGGAAAAAGGTAGCACATGTATTACTAAGCTTGCCTTTTGCCATAAATAGGGAGTCTCATAAAAAACAAAGGATTGACTAGTACTTTGTTGAGTGGTAGTCTCACGGGCAAGACGTGATTGTCGAATAACATTGTCGAAAGGTACAGCTTGTTAAAAGGTTTACAGAAAATAACAACGAAATCCACTGGTGAAAAGGCTACACCTATAAGTTTTCTTCTTAAGAACCCACCCCCAACTTCCTTGTGTCTGTACACTTTAAATGTTTGGAGTTGCAGTGTAACCTTTCTACTCATTTATCAGAAAAATACACAAAATAACTATGGAAAGACAGGGAGGGAGAAAAAGAAACTAAACAAAAGACTTGATGCTAAGAGAAAATAGAAAAGTAAGATTGCTGCTATCAAATCAGGAGCTCAATAGCACAATCTTAATAATTAATTTGTATATTATAATTAGCACAGCAACAGAAGAGAGACACACAAACATACATGTGGACCAGTACAGGTACTTGAGAAGTCATTCTTCCAGTCATTCTTTATGCAGCTTTCTGTTAATTCAAAATGATGGTGCAATAATTATTTCACGAACCACAAAATATGCATATATCGCTCCAATTCTCAAGTTCTTACACTGGCTTCCAGTTAAGTTTAGGGCCAATTTCAAAATCCTCCTTTTAACTTACAAAGCTTTAAATGGCCAACACTCTGCTTACTTATCTGAACTTATCATTACTTATAAAACAAGGCGCACATTGAGATCTCAAGATGCCAGCCTACTTAAGACTCCAAGGATTAATAAAATAACAGTGGGAGATTGACCTTTTAGTTACAAAGCTGTGGAATGACCTGCCTGATAGTATAAGAGGTGTCCCTTCAGGCTCAGCTTTTAAATCCAGGCTGAAGACTTACTACTTTACTGCAGCATACCTGGACTAGAGCTGCTGCTTAGCTGTGCATACTGCATTTTTGCCCATTATTTATTTGTTCAGAAATATAAGTAATACAATATTTTATACTATTATAACCTCTCTCCTGTTTCTCTTGCTTGCCACTGCTCTACTGATGGGCTATTCTTCTGCATATGGATAAGTCACCTCGGATAAAGAAGTGTTGGAATCATCGAATGGAAAGATTATCTTATCAGACTGAATGGCCAGCACAGACTGACTACAGAAAACCCAGGAGGGGTTAAGTGGCCAGCTAACTGAGGTCTCTAGGACTGTGACTTTATTTTTGACTTTCTCTTTCACAATTTCACAATCTCTTCTGTTGTCAACTGGCCATAGTTCAACAATTAATTAACGGACAGATACCGTTGGTTTCCATGGTTTTTTTTTTTGTTTAATTGGTTCTACCTTGTTCTCTGTCTGTTTTAACAAATCTGCATTTATAGGTATACCAGTTCTGTAATTA